>NW_007729634.1:11959-41787 GCF_000696425.1 Galeopterus variegatus | reverse complement strand
GTGTATTTATTCACGATAATAAGAGCTGCATTTTCCACTGGATTCTCTCCTTAAAATCTAGGGCACCCATGGTCCCTCGAGGCTCCATCCTTTATTCTCAACTGAACACCAAGACTTAAATTGTAGTTTCAAATATCACTGAACTTGACTCATTTGGAATAAAAAACAATTCAGATAGGAAACCACTCAGTGAAATTCACCTCCTCAAAAGCTATGGGCAGTAGTTAGTTGGTTATAAATAGTATTTCTGCCTCTTTATTGTTTGGTTCTGTTACAATAAGAACACATTCGTGTATTATTTGGGACTCTAAATACAAGTTTAAAAATAGAAAATAAATTATAGTGTAAGAAAAAAATAGCATAAGCAATGTTTAAAAATAATTTTAATTCGGGAATGAATTTAAATAGGCTTTAGTAGCAATGTTTACCTTTAATAATAAAATGGATTAGAGCAATATGGAATAGTGATTAAGAGAACTTGGGTCTGCAGTATCAGACCACGTAAATTTAAAGCCTCAGTTGGCCTAGAAATGACTGAGGGATCTTGGGACAGTTCTTCAGCTATATGATTGGAATAATAATTCCTGCACACCTGATAGGTTTGTTGTGAGAATTAAGTAACATACCTATAAAACAATTAGCACACTGCCTGGCAGATGGTAATCTCTCTGAGAATGTTTATTACTGCCTGGGGTAGAAAGGGCCTAGCTTAGTTCAAATCCTTTGAGAAGCAGATGCCGGGATGGGATTATACGCTAAGAGATTTATTGAGGAAAAGGCCTTTGAAGGATAAAGAGGAGGAAGCAGGAAGAGCAGAAAAAGGCTTCACATCATAATGTAGGTCTGTCACCTGTGACAGAAGGGGAGAAAGGAAGGCAGATTACATTGGAAATCTCAGCCTGCAAGACAGTCCAAAAAATTCGGGCCAGGCTATTGTGGAGTCCTCCAGCCAATGTTGTCTTTTGGAGGAATCCCATTTCCCACAGGAGGGGGACTGCAGCCATTGGCTGGGAACATTCCAGGAGAAGCAAAGACTCTGCATGAACATGGTAGTGGATCCAGACAGACATAGGGATGTGGCTCCCAGCAGTGGGAGATATGAGTGGTACATTTCTGTGACTGCTATGGGACCATCACGTGAGCTAGTGCTTTGGAGCAATAGTTAGTTATAAACCATTAGTATTGATTCATTAAAATAGTCGTGCACTCCAACCTTGGAGCAGCTTGGCTCAGGGTATCCTGTCTCTGAATCTCAATTTCCTTATCTATGAAATGGGTAAAATAATAAGTATTGTACACTTATTTCAGGACTGATTTATGATTTAGTGAAAAGTGCTTTGGGAATGTGAACTAGCACAAAACTATTTCCTTTAGATATTTTATAACCCAAAATTTTTTTTTTCCACTCATCTGGCCTTTCAATTAGCCTGATGTTATGAGACTTTACCATACTATAATTAATTTCACAAGGTGTCTGTGGAAACAAATGTTCAGGCTATCTTATCTGTGAAATTACTAACAATTTAAGATTTACCACGAGAATGTTTTGTTTGATAACTATTGTTAGCATACCTGGTGGTGAACCAGTTTCCATTATTCAGTATATAGTGCGTGGTACTTGAAGAATTTAACCCACTGAATCCAGAGTTTTTTGGTTGTTGTTGTTTTTTTTTTTTTTTAAGATACTGCAGATTGGACCTCAGGAACACTGTCAAGTGCTGCCTTAGTGGTTCACAGTGGTATCCCCGGGGCCGTGCAAAATGACTGGAACATTGAAGCCTCTCAATAAATATTCGTTGAATGATTCACTGAATCTGTTAACTTCTTGCTCTTTTCAGGCTTATCTCTATGACCTTTTCTCATAGGGAGTAAGAACCCTAAATATTAAAACATAGAGACAAACATGATGAAAGCCAAAATTCCTGATGCTTGTGAAAATTAGGGAAAAAAAATGGATGTGGGTTTTGGGTCATAGCTCTTAGAACAACATCAACATCATTATCACTTTGGGCCAGATAATTCTTTGTTGTGGGGGGACTGTCCCATGGCTTATATGATGTTTAGCAGCATCTGACTACCCACTAAATGCCAGTAGCATCCCCTGTGCTCCTAACCCTGCCTCCCCCCCTCCCCCCGCCCAGTTGTAAAAATGTATTTACAATTGGCAAATGTCCCTGCGGGGATGAAATCACCCCCAGTTGAAAACCATTGTTTTAGAGTTTAGCAACCAAGGAAGCCTTGAGAGGTTAATGGGTCACCCAAACCCTTGGCAAAGCTAGCACCACTGCTCTGATCTTAGGACTGAGTGTCCACCCAGTTCTTTTGCTACCACCCAATGCTGGTTCTTTGATTCAAAAATGTATTTTCTCCTATATGATTAAATGTGCTTCCAGTATAGTTGCTGTTATTTTATCATGATTATTCATGTTTATTTATGGCATTCTTCTCATTTGTAGACTATTTTATAATATATACATTTTATTGCATGGAAAGCAAGGCCTGATATTACTTTCTAGATTGGGTTAAAAATAAAGTTCCTTTTGGATGTGAAAGAGGCATATTTTGAAACCCAAAACTAACAGGGGAGAGAGTTCAATAATCTTTCTCTTAGGACTGACTTAGAGATGTATTATGCTTTCTTTACCCAGCTTGCACTGAAATAGAAAAATACGTCTGTACACAAAGATTTCTATAAAAAATGCTTGCCAAGTCCAGAAGACACCCCTCTAAAGTGGCAGAGAACAGAATGATCTTGTAGGGATAGTCAAGTGTAATTTCAGATAATTCTATATCAGGTTTCTGAGAACCCTTTTGGAAAGCTCTGTTATATATTAGTGCTGGGTCTCAAAGAAATGGAAAATTAGTATTTTCTTTCTCAGCCTACAATTTATTGATCAAAGAAAACTTATTTTTGGCTTTGTAGTGTTGCAACAATCTGAAGCATATTAATAAAGCAAGAGAGTTGCTTCTTGGGGAGATAACCTTGATGACTGTAATTTTTCTCATGAGTATCAATGCTGCTTATGTGCCAGTGCCTCACAAGGAAACGTGAAAGAGAAGAGCAGATGTTGCCTAGCAAGGACAGGACAGAGTTCTGTGTGTGTTGCTTTGTCTCTCCCAACCTTTCATGGGGAGTTCTCTTCTGTCACTCTTTATGCTGGAGAAGGACTTGAGGAGGTAGTATTACAAGAAAAGAAAGGCTTTTTGATTGTGGAGATAGAATGAGCTGACAAGAAGTTGGCTAGTTCTAATAATCGGTTCCACCTAATGCAATAATCAGGGGATTCAACCATGGTTGGTTCCTGTGTATATGCACACACGCATCCACTCCAAGAGCCACCTGCGTTATGTCCCCACCCCGACCCCTGTTAACTGTGTCAGCCAGGGCAAGTAATCTAGTCCCTTTATGCCTCAGTTTCCTCATCTGTAAAATGAAGGTATTAGTAAGACCTAATTCAAATACACATAAAATTAGTTTATATTCTTAAAATATATAAAAATTGCCTGCCACATAACTGTGGAAGTTTTTTTAAAAAAAATAAAAATTACACATTTAAAATTTATACTGAGTAGATAATATGTAGTTAGCACTCTATGTAGTTAGCACTCTGCTAGGTGTTGGCGATTTATCACAATGAAAAAGAAAAAGGTTAGAGATGGGCAGACCCTCAAAGCAGGAAATAACACATTTTTAAAATTTACTATGTTTGTGTTTCTTAAACACCTGTGTCTTATTCCATCTGTGCTGCTGTAACAAAACACCTGTGACTGGGTAATTTATAAAGATCAGAAATTTATTTCTCATGGTTCCAGAGGCTGGAAAGTCCAAGATCAAGGTGCTGCAGGTTCGGATACGTGGTGAGGGCTGCTCCTCTGAATGGGAGGAACGATCCTCACATGGCAGAAGGCTGTAACAAAACACCTGTGACTGGGTAATTTATAAAGATCAGAAATTTATTTCTCATGGTTCTAGAGGCTGGAAAGTCCAAGATCAAGGTGCTGCAGGTTCGGATACCTGGTGAGGGCTGTTCCTCTGAATGGGAGGAACGATCCTCACATGGCAGAAGGTAGAAGAGCAAGTGCCAAACGCTGCTGTGTTAAGCCTCTTTTATAAGGGCCTTAATCTCATTCACAAGAAGATGAGCCCTCATGACCTAATCACTTCTTAAAGACTCCAACTCTTCATACCATCACATTGATCATTAAGTTTCAACACCTGAATTTTGAAATGGACACATTCTAACCATAGAAACCTACATTGTGGAGGCCGCTGTGCTAGCCACGGAGGCAGCAGAGATAACATTTTTGTTCCCTAAGAAATCTGTCTGGTAGAAGAGGGAAAGTGAAATATAATTACAAGATAATGTAACAAGTGATGTGATAGTAGAGACACAGTATAATATGTTTGCATTGAGGGTCCCCACCCCAACCCGATCAACTCAAGATGCCCATCATCCTGTATCTATTTCTAGGATAAAGAATCCAAGCCCATACGTTAATGTACTTTACCAAAGCCACAGATTTAGTTAAGAGCATGTCTGCAAAGAAAACCATGTCACCTGGCTCCCAATGCTCAGATCCTTCACCCATTTTTTCAAGAAATATTTGCCTAGGGGGGGATATGGGTCCAGGCCCCTTTTGGGGGTTTTGGATTTTAGTGCTAGATTTTTAGCTTTGAATAATGCAGACAAGGCCCTTGCTTTCATTGAAACCATATTCCAGTGGGAGATGGGCAATAATTAAATGAATGAGATAATATCAGACAGCAGTTGAAAATTACGAAAGCAATAAGAGCAGGGCCTGGTGATGTGAAACGAATAAAACATGGCAGTGAGGTTACTAGTCAGGAGAGTCAACTCAGCAAAGGGGATTTTTTTAGCTGAGACTTGAATGAGAAGAAAGAGCCAGCTAGGCCAAGATCTGACGGAGGAACACACCAGATGTACAAATAGCAGGTGCAAAGACCCTAAAGCTAAAAGTAGCTTGAGTGTTGGAGGAACAGAAAGAAGGCCTGCGGGGCCAGGGCACTGTGAGTGAGAGGCGCAGTTGTACCTGGGAAGATGGGAGAGTTGGGCACCGGCCAAATTGTGTTTCCCCATCTTGCAGGGGAGGGAGTCCTAGGGTCTTGCTCAGTGGCCCCGGGCAGTTGAAAAGTGAGGGGGCTAGAACGTCAGTCTCCAGGTTCTTAGTGCAGTGCTTTTGAAAGTCTCTTCGAGCACACAGCCCTTTCATTCTTTTTATAGGAAGCTCCTTGATTATAACTGCCAAGATCAAACAGCTGATAGGATCAAAAACTTTGCTCTATATAGATTAGAGTGGAAAATGGAAACCTGGAATAAGTGTGTTTCCTTCAAGTGACCTTAGTAAAACATTCATGGGGTGCTGACAAGTACTTTGAATTTATACAATGGGGAACACAGTTTAAATACTTTGATATATTGCAAGCAGCTTCTAGAGAATCTCAAAAAAGATTGCGAAGCTCATTTAAATCTTGTACCAACCCTGTGAGAATTGGTAGGAAATAGCTGGAGCTATATATTTTTTCTAGATGGATAAAATGAGGCAGAGAGATTAAATTACTTGATTTGAAGATTTCTGCCTGTAATTTTGCATTCCACTGAATGGATACATTCTACACACCTTAATTTAAAAAGAAATCCATGGTTGAAATCCAAACTGTGGTAAAGCATCCTTACAATCTTCGATTTTTGAGCCCTAAGGTCCCAATTTGTGTATTTAGCTCACTAGTTACAAGTAACCAATAAAATGAAGTGAATCTTTCAAGATTCATGTGCTGGAGCAATGTGCTGACCCTGTTGAATTTTATTTTATTTGCCATTTGTTCCTAAATATTTCCTGCTAGGGTTTATAGTGGCCAACTTACAGGCTACTTCATCTGATATTTACATACATTCCATTAACTCCACTGTCCTTTTCTTTCCCTTCCTTTCCCCGACCCCCACCCTCCCCAGGCAAACTTACCTGTTCTGGGCATTCTGTTCCTTGTAGGCTGTGCTCTCCAGTGACAGGTTATGAGCTTAATAAATCCAGGCAAATGTGTAAATGGATGTTAATGGTCCACGCTCCCCTTCCACATAGCATGTGTACATTTTAATGGTGACCTGTGATGGTTAATACCTAACTCAAAAGAATGACTAATGGCAGAATTAGGAAGCCGAGTAGATTTGGAGGTCAGCATTGTAGCTAATTAAAAGTAATACATTTGGGGGGAGTCAAGGACTTTCTGTGCCCCCCAAATCATTAAGGTTTGCCTTATTTCCAGAGTCAGCTCTCATCCTGAAAGATGGGACTACATTGTACAGGATTGAACAGACCTCAAATTATGTTTCTGATGTGGATTTATAAAGGGTGAGCTGTATCTGAGGTGTTTCTCAACAAGAGAAATTCATAAATTTTATATGGATGTGCAGAGTAATAGCTGGAGAAAAGGTCAACTACAGGAAGAATGTAATAATCATCTGCAGAATCATTTCTTCCTCCACTTCACAGAAAATATGTCTTTTTGGTTTGAGTCTTTTATCTGCTACCATATTCGTTCCATGAACAGGTCAGATTCTGGTTGTTCTTTCCTCTCTCTTGTTGACCCATGATCTTAAAAGCCTATCTAAAATTGTGATAAACCAGCCATATAACTCAGTAAGGGACGACTGCAGAATAAAGGGACCCTCACATCCTGCCGTGGTATAGCCCTTGGTGTATACCACACAGATGGATATGTGTGAGAAAATCCCTCTAAAGGGATGCCTCATGATCGCTTAAAAACATATGCATTTATGCTGACATTTTTAATTTAAGCGATGTTTTAAATTATTTGGGAAGAAATGGAAATCTAATGTTTTGTAAGTCTTAATGGTTATTCACTTGGCCCAATCACATCTATTGAAGAATCCGTCCATTTGCCTTTGGTTTGATATGCTGCCTTTAAAATATTACATTCTTACATATTACATTCTTATATATTTCATTTTGGTTTTGAACCATCTCTTCTGGCATTAATCTTCCATTGATCTGCCTATTTCTGTTTTAATTGATGTAACTTTGTAGTTAATTTGTAGTTAACATACCCAGAATGGTAATCTCATTTTGTAAAAAATTCTTTTTCTATTCTGGATTATTTATCCTTACAAATAAACTTTGGAATCACTGGGTTAAATTTTTAAAAAATAAATAAAAATAAAAATAATAGGTATTTAACTAAGCTCCAAAAACATTGCATTTCATAATACCCCAGTGCTATTTTTTCTTCCTCAAAGAAAGATAAACACAACTTAAATTCTGTTTTCTATAGAAAGTTGTATGCAGGTATATGCAGAAAGGAAATTATTCTGCCCAAAATACAGAAAAAGAAAGAAGAAAAATTATATCTACATCTAATGCTAGTTGTAGCACCTTGCAGATCTTTTAACATTGGTAATGAATTTTCTAATTTCATGGAAAAAGGTAGATTTTTAAAAGTCGTATAATTCTAAATCAATCTGGTTTGAGCCCTGAAGTAGTGAAAGTATTTTTTTTTTAATTTTAGTATAAAGATGTACTTCTGCGCTTTCATATGTAATACTGACCAGTGGTAGTGGTGTCTTATGCTACCACATTCACAACTGGTCCCAATCAAGTGATGTGGGTTTTCTAAGAAGATTCACCGTGTGACCTTGGTCTCTTTACTCTTTTCAGGACTTCAGATTCCTTATCCATAAGCCAAAGGGTTAGGTAAAAGTTTATTTTGAGATTACCTCTCATCTTTAAAATTTCAGGATTCCAAGAAATAAAAACCCAAACCATAAAAGTTTTCATAAGGACAGTAGAAAATTTTGCAATGTACCATTCTGGGTCCATCTGCCTAATGTTAAGTTGTGACTCCCATAGCAATTTGTCTGTATTGTTTTATTTTTTGTTCATCTTGGGATATAGTTATTTATGTACCCACCTTTCTTCTCCAGCTAGATTGCAGATCAAAATTGATATACAATACGGCTTTCTGTAAAGCCTTGCCCATTATAGTCATTCAATACACAGGTCTCTATCTGATGGTTGCCTCCCACATAATGTTCTTCTGTGGCTTATAGAAATCTTATAGAAATGAGCATCATTATTTTTTTTTTCAATTTCCAATATACCATTTACTCCTTCCTTTGGTAAAACTTTCCTGAACATCTGCTATGAAAACATCACTGTGCTAGATGCTTTGAAGGTTATAAATTTTTCCATCTGCTATCCCAGGGAGCTTATAATCTAGGAAGGTGGTAGCACTTAGACACCATGAGAAGGTGTATAAATGAGAAGGTCACCAATGTCAGGGGCCTCGGCAATGCCTAGCAATAGCAGGGTTCGATAAATGACTGCTGGTTTCTGGTTTCTCCACTGGCTACAAATATAATATCTAGTGTTATTATTTCTATCATTTGTAAAGTCTGAGATAGTTAAATGTGAGAAGGAGAAGAAGCAGAAGCAGCATCAACACCCTATGGTGATTAGAAAATGCTCCAAGTGATGAGACTTCATCATAGCATCAGTTTAACACTGTCTGGTTGTACTTTGAAAAATACATGGTGTTTTCTCAGAGTGAAACTACATTATCTGTACAGCTTCTGGGACCATGCACAGTGTGGTTCCTGGAACAGCAACAGCAGCATCACCCAGGATCTTGTCAGAAATGCAAGTTCTTTTGGGTCAGATCAGAGACTGTGGTGTTGGAGTCCCACGATCTGTGTTTAAACAAGCCTTCCAAATGATTCTGATGTGTGTTAAAGTGTGAAACTGCTACCAGTGTGTGGTTCCTGGAACAGCAACAGCAGCATCACCCAGGATCTTGTCAGAAATGCAAGTTCTTTCGGGTCGGATCAGAGACTGTGGTGTTGGAGTCCCACGATCTGTGTTTAAACAAGCCTTCCAAATGATTCTGATGTGTGTTAAAGTGTGAAACTGCTACCAGTATTTCAGAATGTCGGTAAGGACGTGGAGAATGTACCTGGGGAGGAGTGTGTGACAGTGAGATGCCCCAAGTCAAAAAGAGATCCAAAAGAGGGGAATTTCAGAACCCCATTCTCATGGGGCTCTTAGCCTACAGAGGAAGCGGGTAATCACTCAGATACAGTACACTTCAGGAACTGAGTGAGATGCCCCAAGTCAAAAAGAGATCCAAAAGAGGGGAATTTCAGAACCCCATTCTCATAGGGCTCTTAGCCTACAGAGGAAGCGGGTAATCACTCAGATACAGTACACTTCAGGAACTCTGATGCATGTTGCAGGACCATACCAAGAACAACTGAAGGAGTCTAAGGTTCAGGCAAGATTCACGAAGGAATGAATCTGAGCCAAGTTTGCACCTTTGATGTTGTGTGGATGTCAGGAGGAGATCCTGAATCTGCTTAATTATAGCAGAGCCTTATAAAACCTATTTAACAAAATGTTTTCATACAGTTCTTTGTCTCTGTACATTTCTGGGAGTTAGCGGCCATATCCTCTATGATTTTTCTTAAGCTGATTCAATATTTAAAGTAATATATGTTATGTACGAAGATAGATGTATATATACACATGTCCAGAAATATGCATTGATGACTACAATACTCAGTATGGAGTTTGTTTTATACTATTGGGAGACAAATAAAATTGGGACTCCGTATGAGGCACTACCTTAGGTCCTTTACATACAACTTCTAAATTAGTTTTTACATTTCCTCAAGTAGGAATTGTTAACTGCACTTAGGGTAAGTAGAGTGGCTCAGCAGGATTCAGCCACTTGCCCCAGGTCCCACAGTAAGTGACAGAGCAGGATTCAAAAAGTGTAGCTCTAGAATCCCCTCTCTCAACCATGACAGGAAGAGTTCTTGAAATAAAATATCTTTCTAATTAAAAGTATGTGCATAAAAAGGAACCTCTGCCTGGTAAAGTTTACTTCATCTTGATCTGTATTTTTCCTTGGATGTCCATAGACTTTTCATGACTTAAAGGAAAGATAGCAGGTGCCATTTTTCATTGGATTTGAGGCAACCTTCAAAATGTCATATGAACAGTCAGAGAAGCTGGGAATTCAAATTTCTGTAGATATAAGAACTTGAGCCATTTCTAAAATAAGGCAAACCAGGACATAAATATGAGGATATGAGTGTAGGCTTGGGGAGGGAAGAGATATGAATAGAAGATTACGCATATTTCAGGGAGGCAGCCATTGGGGAAAGAAGGAGGTGTTTCTACCAGCTGGCTATAAACTAATCCTATATCTTCCCTCTCCAGCTTCCAAATTCTTCCTCATTTCTTGGCAAATGGTTAGAATGTCCTCTCTATTTTCACACATTTCCTTCAGTTTGATCTTTTGTGACTTCTTTTCTCCCTTTAAATGCCCTTAATGTTAATTTCACCTTGATGTTAAATAATATAAATAGATCTAGAAGAAACACATGTTGTATATTTCCCCAATTCATAATCCCTCTTTGTCTATTTCAGATGGGAAAATATAAATGCGAAACAACAAACAAAAAGAAATATTCATTTCTTTTCTAATAGTAAGAGTACTGATGGCATAATAATAATAAACACAACTGTTAATGATGTCACTTTATAGAACTGCTGAAATAGTTTGTGAATTATGATTATTTTTGTTTAATTTATAAGCTAAACCATATCTGTTTTATTTTACCTTAAAAATTATGTCAAGGAAAACCACTAAAATTGCCATTTTAAGTTGCAGCTATGCAGTTTAGGAAGATTTTAGGCAGCGAAGGTTTTCTAGAGTATTGGGCTTACAAAGGTGGGTTCATGAGATCACCTTTTGTGAATGGTTTGGCTCCAGACTTTGGCATTATTATTTTCACTTATATTTTTATGCACAGTTGTTCTGACAATCTCTAAAATCAGTGTAATTTAGTGAAACCATAATTTTTTTTTTCCTTTTTGTCTTTTTTCATGTCCGGCAGCGGATCGCAACCCTCAGTGTCGCGCCCGTACCGGACCGGGACCGGCAACGGGATCACAACCCTCGGTGTTGCTCCCACACCTCGCTCAGCCAGTGAGCGGGAACCGGTCTGTATGTGGGATCCGAACCCTTGGCGGGAGCGCTACCGCGCTCCCAAGCAGTGCACTGTAGCAGTGCGCCACCGGGCCGGCCCTAGTGAAACCATAATTTACTAGATATAGAAGTGAATACACAAGTTCACTTTTTTTCACCTGCCTTTACAACTACTTGAAAACTGCACTAGGACCTTAAGCTTCCCAAGCAGGGTCACATGAGGCTACCAGAAAGGCATCTCTGGCCAGGAAAAATGAATAATTTTGATGTGGGCTAAGCATAAGAATTTGGTTAGGTTAGCAAAAGCAGAAATATTTCCCAAAGTTTTGCCTTCTATAGAAAGAGTCCCTTTTAAAAACTAAGCTCTCTGGGAATTAGGGGGTTTCAGAATGAGCAAAAGCAATTGTCTACAGGGGATTCAAAAAGCAATTTACATGCAGCTTTTCCAATACTAATAGCTTTGGTGAAAACAGCACTGCTTTTATTCACTTTCTTTAAATATGCAGGTTATTAATACATTTTCAAATTAATAGTTTGGAAATTTTCATACCCTTCTAACTATGAGTCAATAGTACATCTCCACCTGCAAGGGGGACTTGATGCATTCATTTTACTACAATGAAAATGTCATTTAGAAAGCCATTAAAACATAACCTTAAAATTAACATCGTGACCCTACAAGGAAACATTAAATGGGTTGAAAAGTAATGGTCTTGAAAAGGAAAGGCCTGCCTTTGAACACAAGCTTTAAAAAAAAAAGGGAAAAAAAGCTGCTAATGAATAATTACTTTAATGAGCCTCTGGTCTCAGAGCTGCTCATGTTCAGTGTTAATGCTGTGAAATGTTGGGTGATGTGAACATATTAAAAATTTTATTTAAGTACTTTTTTGTTTAACAAAGCAGTGGCATATCCTAATCTCCTCCATGAGATACCTCTTTGGCAGTTGACCTTGTCATCAAAATACTAATGCTGTCCAGGTGATCCTTCCAGCCACCGCCTGGAGGAGCTTCCTAAAATGCTAACAGGACCAGGACCAGGGGTCTACTTCAAACCCTCCAGTGTCTCAACATCCTCAATCCACACCCCCATTGCACAGGGTCTCTCTCCGTGGAAGGCATTTTAACAAACCGATAATATTGAAGATTTCAGGGTATAATGCTGAATACAAATATTACTTCTTAACCTGGGGCAAATTACATAGCCTTCCTGTGCCTCCAAGTCCTTGTATGTTAAATTAGCAAAAACACAGTGCTGCTGTACAAGTTACTTTGAGGGGTGAATGAAACGACCTAGGCCAAAAGGCTTGGTAGTGGGCAATCTTCAATAAAAATGAAAAGGTAGCTGCTATTCATAGGTTAACAATGGCATTTCTGAACTGGCCCTAATTTATAATGGAAGGTTTCCACCTCTTGCCACTTCCTTTATGTTCTGACCCTGGGGAGCCTTAAACTTGATGGTACATTAAAAGTCTCCTAGAGGGTTTGTTAAAACACAGATTGCTGATTTCCACCCAGAGTTTCTGATTCAGTAGGAATGGGATGGGGCGCAGAAGTTTACATTTCCAACTAGTTCACAGGTAATGTTGGTGTTGCTGGTTCACAGATCACACTTTGAAAATCACTGGTCTAGTCTACCCTTTCCAAAAAAAGATAAATAAGTAAAAATGCCACTCTCCTTTCTATTACTTGGAAAATTGACAGCAAGGTCCTACTTGAAGACACCATACCCAACCCTTTGCTAAATCCTTCAGCCAGAATTGTCTGTTCTGTTCTTCATACTCTCACAGCCATTAGTGCCTTTCACTTATGTAGCGCTAATCACCAGGCACTGTCATTGTTTAGTTTGCTTGTTGCATGTTTATCTACCCACCTAGATTGTGCCAGAGACCATGCCTCCTTCGTCTTTGTAATGGTAGCATCACATGTGTTACCTGACACAAGCTACCTACTAAATAAACTCTGCTGGAAGGAAGGAACTGCCAAACACAGCCCCCCATGTCCCTCGTTAATCCCTTTGCCTTTGCAAGTGTAGTTTCCTCCTTCAGAAATGCAGTTATTTAGTGCCTCTGGTAGAGAATCAGGGTCTGATCTCCAAGAATCTATGTAATGTTTTTTTAAAGTCAGAAAAGTCTTCCTTTATTTGCTGGAACAGGCACTCCTTCCCCTAGGTACTCATTGCTCATGTATTTTCCCCACCATTTGACTGAGTTTTTTAGGGCTGTAACTATGCCGTATTGATCTAGTGCCCCCATAACCTAGTAAAGTGGCTGGAACCTAGGAGACTCTTGGGAAATGTGTGTGGGATGATGGAATGTTGAGAGAGCATGCTGGAGGCCAGGACAGCTGGACTGGGAAGCTGAATTTATCGCTAGTGTCCCTGGTTCTCCACTCCCTTCCCAGGGCTCTTTCTAAAACACCTACTGGAATCCCAGCTCCACCTACTGTACAGGCTATATGAGAGACAGAGAGTGCAATTAGAAAACTATCAGCACATCTTAAGAAAGATATGATGAAACCCTAAACTAAGCAACAGCCTGAGAGCAACACGGAGTAGCCAATCAAAAGAAGACCCATGGATGAAATGAGTTTCTAAATTGATCAATTTAGAATATTGATCCTCAAGCTCTGGGTTGAAAATGACCTGTGTTTGAATTCTAGCCTCTCTCCTGATCTTGTACTTAAGCTTTCTAAGTCTTGGTTTTCTTATCTGCCAAGTGGTGAAAATAAATTTTTATAAGTATGAAATGAGATGATGCATGTAAAAATACTTAGCACAGTAATTGGAATATAGAATGTTTGAATTCTAGCCTCTCTCCTGATCTTGTACTTAAGCTTTCTAAGTCTTGGTTTTCTTATCTGCCAAGTGGTGAAAATAAATTATTATAAGTATGAAATGAGATGATGCATGTAAAAATACTTAGCACAGTAATTGGAATATAGAAAGTACACAAGCTATCAGTGCTTAATAACTCAGTCTGTGTCATGTACCCAAAAAGCATGTGAGTTTTTTTCTCTGCCCACAAAGGATTTACAGGATAGCTGGGTAGTTGAAACTGACCACACCCTAAGAAGCCTTTGGTATATGTTGTCTAATATTTATCACCAAGGAAGTAATCCAGTGCAGGTTTTAATGCAGTTGGAGTTCATAAAAGGGAGTGACCTGGGGTGAAGTGCTTGGAGAATTATCATATTCCATAACTATGTAGTAGTTAGGCAGGTGGAAGATGAGAGTTATGTGAAATATGGAAAGTAAAAGGATGGTTTTGGGGTCTTAAAATTTTATTACATGTAGAGTTCCTTGTGTATCTTTGCATATTGCTATAGGCATTTATATTTTAAGAATATAACAATAAATTCAATTGGATGGATGTGGTACAACTAATAATTTAGTTATTTGAACTCAAAGTACCAATGGCAGCACTATGTAAAGAATAATACAAAAATTGTAATGGTCTTATATAGACATAGAAATACAGATTAGTGTGTGTACTTTTATAATCTGCAGATGATATTGCTAATGAAGAGATTTTCTAAGTGTCTCAGTTTGGATGGACAAAAATAATGCTAGCTAACATACAGAGTGTTGACTATGTGTCAGACCTAGTTCTAAATGCTTTTATGTTTATTAAACCGTCTAATCCTCAGAGTAACAACATGAGGCAGATTCTACTACGATTCTTACATTACGGATGAGGTAACTGAGGCGTACAGACGTAGTGTCATTCACTGATGGTCCCACATGAAACCCAGATACTATGGCTTCCAAGTTCATGTTCAGAAGTCTAAAGTCACTGGCAGTTCCTGTTTCAGTTTCCAGTCTGAGGAACTCTGCCTGCACCTGCCAGCACAGCCAAAATAGGACAGGTGGGTGCACACCCAGGCCCTGTTTGTCTCCAGCAACACACTGGCTCCCCTCCACCACCGTGAAGAGTGGCTGCAATTCAGTAAATTCTCCTCAATGTCTGTGTGGAGTTTTCATTGCCACCCTTCTAGCCACACATTCCAAATGCTAGTCCCATCCTCTTATACTCAGACATGGAGACTTGTCACTTGAAGTGATATTTTGTTTCTTTTCCTCTGCCTTCTTTCCAGTGCTTTGTAGCAAATGCTAAATGCTGTTTAAAATATGTTTTCCTCCTTGTGGAATAGGTTGGCATGCATGTTGGTTGGCTGCTGCATTTTGAACTTCCCACTTGCTAACTGACAGCCTGTAATTAAGCATAACTTGAACTCTGACCATATCTACATGTAGTTTTGTAGCCTGTCACGAAATTTCTGTTGAATGTTTTCTGTGAAAATGGCATACAACGAAATGCTTCCTGGCTTAGCAATATCTCATTGTGGTTAGGTTAAAACATTCTATGATGGGTCAGAGACCTGGAAATGCTCTTACCGTGTTAAAATATTTGTATTTCTTCTTGAAAACAATGTTTCTATATAATTCAATAATTACTTTTTTTTTTTAGGGATGTAGAAACTCAAACCAGTGTATAGAAGGTGAAGGAAATGCCATCTACCAAAGTACCTGATATGTGCCAGGACTTGGGCAAAGTGTTTTCCTGACTATAGGACTAGGTGATGGATTTGCTAATTGTTCAGATTGACACTCCTGATTGAGGGCCTACTAATCTCTTTGATAGAGCCTATGGCTCTAACTTGGAGACATGTCTCAGATACCATTGGACTCCTAGGCCACAGTCTCTCCTACCTTCTGCTATGGGAAGGGTTACAGGCCAACCAGCTGTTTCCTTAGGGGACCCCATCCTAGTTACCAGACACTTCAGAGCTAGCACTGATCGATAGCATTTCATAGTTCTCAACCACTCAAGAAATAAAAAGAGGTGAGGAATATGAGATCATAATAGCACTCCAATTTTATTGATAAAATTTGTATTAAAAAATGGAAATGGAAAAATGTACTCTTCTAGGCACAGGCAGAGGGTCCTACATGGAAATGCCTTAGGTGGAGGAAGTGTCCAACCCCTCTCTTTGTTTTGTTTTTGTTTTTTATTTTAGTTTTTGTTGTTGCTGCTGCTATTTTGCTTTTTTAGTGATATATAACTTACAAAAAGTTAAGTCAGAAATTTGTTACATTTAGATGAAATTGTAGGCATGTATACTCCTATTTAATCACCACCTAGATGTAGCAGGTAACTTCTATTCTGACCTCTATCACCGTACACACATTTTAGACAGGTCCTTTTAAACATTATGATCCAGAGGAATAGAGTAGCATTTGTACACCTTGTGAAAAGCCAGGGGGAGGGTGGAAAAGGGAGAGACTGGGGTATGGCTGAGCAGTCTTTCCTTTTAAATTTGCCACGCAGATTAAGTTCCTCCTCCTTCCCCTGGGAAGAAATGAGGGAGTTCTCAAGGATGGCCAGGCATGTCACGCTACTAGATCACCTTTTAATCAGGAGGCAATATCAGGAATAAAGAAGTCCTTCCCCCACCTGCATAAGGTATATGAATGCCTGGGGGGTAGACGATGGTCTAACAAGATGCATAAAATATCACAGGATTAACATGACACATCTTTTAGGAACATCAATTTTACTCAATAAGTTAAGGAAAATATTATTTTAATAGTAACACAAATATGGAGATATTTATGGAACAGAATATAAAATTCACATGAATTTTTAAAGCAAAACACAATGCTTTAAATCTCTTTCAGGCTTGCTTTGGGCTGCTTTGGGCTAAGCCCCCGGGTCCCTCAGGGATATATGTTCACTCCTCTCAGCCTAGGTTAACTTAACTGGAAAAAGTCTGGAAGCTCTCCAAGGACACCAAGTGTGTCACATGAAACCTTTATTAATGCACCAGCATGAACTTGACAATGTTAGCAGATTGAAAAGCAAGGAATAGAGGGATAGAGAATCAGAGAGATAGTCATCAAAGAGGCACGGGTCCTAGGAGGCAGACGCATAGCACAAGGCCAAACAGAAAGGCAAGAATGAGGGAAAGAGGGAGAGAGAATGACAGCAAGACTGTAAAACATAAAGGCGTTTGGTGGCTAAGGTCACGAGGGAAGGAGGAAGAACTGAAGGTCGGTACTGAGGCAGATGCACGCATCCTTGTTCCTCTCCTGCTTTTATGATCCAGGGATCCATGCCACCCAGCCTGGTCCAGCTCTCTCAGGGTGCTGTCTGAGTGAGAGGCATCTGCCATGTGATTTTGTTCACAGAGAGGCATTGCTCACTGCTGCCCTGGCAGTTCAGGCACACCTGGTAGATCATATCTGACCACACCATAACACAGAATGGAATAGAACAGAATGGGGTACGATTAAATGGAATAGCACAGAAAAGAGTAAAACAGAATAGAATAGAATAGAATAAACTCCCAATCCTATCTAGTAGGCCTTGCTGCCAGAAGTTGGAACTCAAATAACTATGGAGTCTAGGCAGATAGAAAAGGTGTGTTGCTGACAGGTATTAATTACAGGGAGTACAGGGGATTGTGGTAAACTTGAGAGAGAGGACTTTGTTTAAAGGTTCTCAAATTTAAAAACAAACAAACATACAAGAACTGGCTTGCTAAAGCCAAAATCCCTTTTGTGCTAGATTTGGTTTGCATGGCTCGAATTTCATATTTCCTTAACAGACCCATATTTCTCACTATATCTTAACATACTTGTGCCTTTTAATTCTCCCAGTATTGCCATATAAGATATGCTCTTATTCTCATTTCCAAAAAAAAAGAAAATCAAGGCTCCGAAATTAAGTAATTTTCCCAAGGCCACAAAACTAGTAAAAGTTAAACCAAGTTTGAATTGAAGGGCTTTTTAAGTTTAGAAGTGTTTATTGTGATGTTCACTTCATAGCTTCAAAAACCTCTTGAGTGTTCATGAGAAACCACAGAGGTAAAAAGCTATGATCCTCCACAGAAATGTGGTTTGCAGAATATATATCTATAGAATGGTTTATCAAACATAACAGTGCTATTTAACAAAATACAGTGACAACTTTGCTATTTTAAATAACATGTTTCAAAATAAACAATACCAGCAAGTCTGGGACTCTTGAAAGTCAAGAGAAATGGTTATTGATTTGGAAAAAAAATAATTGGTTTAACAGCAGAAACATTTTAATATGAAACTTAAAAAGAAACTGTCAGCTGACGTGGTCAAAGACTCATTAACAGCCAGATATTGAACAGCTTTTTCACTGTTATCTTGGTGACATCACTTCACATAATGAATTTTGAATTTTTTGGCTTGCAAGTATAAAATCCAATAAAACACTGAAAGGATAAAAGATTAAAATTAGTGGAGGTGAATGACTTCTTCAGCTAGGTGATTGTTCACAACATTCATTATTAGCAGTAGATTTTTACAACATACACTTGTTACATTTTAGTTTTTGTTTTATTTTTATCACAGCTTGGTCATGAATGTTAATTTCATTCGGCAAGTGGAAAGTTTACAAAATGCCTGGAATTAGGCATTGAGCCTGGACTGGTTCATTTTGCATATTCCCTTTATTTAGAAGTTAGAGACCTACCATTATTCAGCTTTCTCTGACCCATTTTTCCCACTGTTTTATTGGACAAACATAGATCTCGTTGGCTAGAGCCATCACCGTCTTGGCTAAAGAAATTAGTATCTTAGTACGTATTTTCCTTCCTGATTCCAGGCTTTTGGTAGCTAGAATTTAAACATAATGGTATAACTTGAATAGCCACAGAGGTCTCAGTAAAGACTTTAAAACACCCACACAAAAAATTACCTCTGTCCTGAATGTGAAGTCACAGAGGAAATATCACTGCACCCTCACACTTGTGAACAATTCTATTGTTAACCAAGGTATATTTAGCCAGTAGCCTTATTCATTAATACAAAATACAGCAGTGTGCATTTTCAAGTGTGTGCAGTGAATTGCATACACAGTGCACATTATTGTCATCAGAGCTGTGCTGAGGGAATTTAGCTAAAACTGTTTAGAGGCGCCCCATAATAGTTGCCTGTAATTGTTTCAAAATTGGTTTTCTGGGGCTTAGAGCTCTGTTTTTATTATGGTTGTTATTTATTAATCTCATTCTATGACTGTCACAATTGATCCTGGTTTGGTAGCACTTTCCAAACAGGAAAACTATAAGATTACATTGCATCAAATAATTTCAGTATTATGCTTCACCTTTAAGTGAACAGAACCCCCAAACACTTTTATGCAATTAGCAGACTTCTTTAAATTTGCCATGGAATTATAGGTCCACTGAGAGCAAGTGTTTGCCAATAAATAGAAAGTTTTGTTCTATTTCTGTTACCAATGTTTGTTCCCTCTTCCTCCTCCACCTTCGTCTTCTTCTTCATATGTCTTTTATGTAAGGGAGTTGGATACTTTACATTTCTCTAAATTCTCTGACTATATTAGTCAGTTTGGGTTGCTACAACAAAGTACCATAGACTGAATAACTTAAACAACAGATATTTCTTTCTTACAGTTCTGGAGGCTGGGAAGTCCAAGATCGAGGTGCTGGCAGATTGGGTTCCTGATGAGGGCTGCTTCCCGGCTTACAAATGGCCACTTTTTCACTGTGTCTTCACATTGCCGAGAGAGAGAGCACAATCGATCTCTCTCTTTCTCTTCTTATAAAGGTCCTACTCTCATGACTTCATCTAAACTTAATTCCCTCCCAAAGGTCCCATGTCCAAATACCATCATATTGAGCATAAGAACTTCAGTATATGAAGGGAGGGGGTGCATGCACGATTCAGTCCATAGCACTGACTCCTCTGTCTTCTTTGTCTTGATCTCTTTCCTCCCACATCAACTTTACTTAGTATTTTTACTAAAACTGAACTCACTTTGTTTCAACGTAAAATACATTTAAAATGAAATTTTACATAAGCACTGTAAGTAGACCAGTATTATTTGCCACACGTAAAAGGTGAATTCATAAAATAAAACTATAGAAAAAGATGTGAATGAACCTTTCTCTAGCTTTCATGAAAGGAAATAAAACATGGGCAGGATAAATTAAGGATTCTCCCCAGGTGTCCCAGATGCTCCATTACTGATATAGCTTGAGGGTTGGCTCAAGCCAAGAATTTTCTGTATGACTGTACTAATGACTTTAATCTAGCTTAGAACATATAAAGAGTAGGAGAAATGAGGGGGAATTGCATCCCAAATTAATTTCATCAGTTTTCCTTTCTGAGCCCAGATTTATAGTTGTTAGTAATGTGTATTTGTTTCTTGATGCGAGCTATATTGGCTACAGGCTTGTTAACTTTAATTGGTGGAACTGTGATCATTTAGGCTATTAACAGAAACTAGTCATGTGTTTTCAAAGAAACTGGTATAAATTAGAATCTTTCACTAAAGACCAATCAGCTATTCTCACATTTCAAAATTTGACACCATTGCTTTCTTGATAGGGTAGCAAACTGACCAGAAAATTCATCTAATCCATTTTCTAAGGGTAAGAGTCAAGAAAATAAAAATCTATCTATATTAACAGCTTAAAATATTTATACTATCAATTCTGGCATAACTAGTTCAAGAGTAAGATTATAAAGTAATTTAGCCAATGTTGCTTGAAAGTTAGGCATAGGAAAGCAGTGGCAGAGTTTGCCTCATTACTGTCTGTTCACATCTCTAACGTTTGCTTTCAAAGAAAACAATCAAACAAGTGTTTGATTCTTTTTCAGGAAACAATCAAACGAATGTTTAGCTAAAAAAAAAAAAAGCATCAAAGAGGCATCTAGCTGTAACAAAAATGGTATATTTTTCTTTTTTTAAAAAAGCAATATATAGCAGTTAAAATGTAATAAAAAAAATTCCTGAATATTTAAAAAATTGACTCAGAACAAGTTTTTTAAGGAAGCCCAGGACTGACCCAGAAGTAGAGTAATGGACAGGCAATTCAACGACTTCATGGAAATGACTGTGTAACTAACTATGTGAAAAGACAGCATGGTTGGTTGCAAGAAACTTGAGATAGTAGTAGACCAGTGTCTTGGAGTCTAAATCTGATCTGCAACTTAAAAACTCTGATCTCAGACAAAGTATTGAACTTTACCTAGCCTCATTTTTTTTTATCAATAAAATGAGTATAATGATGACAGTTATTTCATTGATCTTATATGGTTGCTGGGAGGGACAGATGAGATACTCCACGGGATTGTCTTTTGAATACTGTAAGTTGTTAATTTATACACTAATGTAAAATCTGGTGATTATCACTCCTTTTTTGTTGTACTCCTTGAAAGAGGTAGTACAATGGTGGTCTAGAAGACCTAGCCGATAAAAAAATCCAGGTGTCACTTTGTTTTATGATCTATATTCCTTCGAATTGTATGACACATAGATTTGCATTTTGGGCATAAAACCAAATGTCATGAAGAGTTTAGGGCATAAAACTCTGAATTTCAAACAAATTCATAAATCTCTGCATATAAGCCTTTCCTTGTTTACCTGTAATGATCTTGGTAAAATAAATTCTAAGAGACTTTCTTACATGTATACTTTTTTACTAAAAACACTTTTCCCTAAGTAAAGTCGATTATTAACCAATGGTTGTATATATTTTTTTGTCATACAAAAATTTGTATTGTAACACTCTATACAATTCATATATATATAATAAACCTATCACATCCATAATACACAAAAAGATTTAATAGAACTGACAAAATGAACATATACCAGAAAATATAAGAAGAAAAAAAATGATTCAGGACTAGAAAAATATAAATAGACTGAAAAGTCAAAACCGAGTGTTGTAATGGCTTCAGATATGTCGTTCCTTGCTTTCATGACAGTTGGGTCTGTACTATTATTGGTTGGGGAAAAAGATGCTAGTCACTTTAACATATATTTTTACAGTTCATACTAGTACTAGCATCATGAAAAGGGTTTTACTCTTTCTTTTCTGCAGATGACGAGACTTTTTTGTATAGAAGTTGAGAGATTTGCCCAATGTGACTCAGCTAAAAGTGGCAAAATTTAATTTGAACACAATTCTAATTCCAGTCCTGACTTTGGCATTTGACACTCTGATTACTATTAACTGGTTTTCTATTCACTCTCTTTACTCCTCAGCTAATATCTACCTTTCACACATTAAGAGTTCACAGTTCTCTTATGTAGCTTTAAGTTCTTTATGATCTTAGAAGCTGGGACTAATTATTTCATGTTAATAAAATCGTAGATTTTTCCTGAGACTTGTATAATGCTGAATTGTATTTAGTTAGCGAATATTTAGGAGTCTTGTAGTAAAAGGTAAAACAAATGCCTTTGCATAGAATCTTATTATGTAGGGTAGGGGTGAGTGCTGTATGCATGGTGACAGAACTGTTATCAGGCTAGTGCAAATCAGAAGGTCTGTGCCAGGCTCTGTTTTCTTATTCTTTAGGAATCAGGTGGCTGATGGGCAGAGTAACAGCAGATGGGAGAAGGATATGTATGTGGACAATGGGAATTCTTGAAATACTTACTATCAACTTGGCTTTGTAAAGACTAAGGACAAACACTGAAAATTATAATGAAAACTCTATCCTATGCTTACCTTTAAAACCAGGTGAATTATAGAGGGCACTTGGGCAGGGCCCCCTTCCACATCTCCATTGGGATATCTGTTCTGTCTGCTTTCTGCCACCTTTGGTTTCTATGTAAGTCAGTTTGTGAATTTTCTGTTCAGTTCGTTCAGACTGCCTTTGGAATTTGTATCAACCAGATTTTACCCATGTGGAAACGTGATTAGGAGGGAAGGGGGACCACATACTGTGATTTGCCTCATGCATACGCAGCTCTATTTTTATTGTATATTAGTCAATGGAAATTAATTGCTAATTATCCAAACATTTCTATGATAATATTTCAAGCTCTCTTGTAGCAGATGTGGCCTAAACTATATTTGGAAGAGAGTAGATGGTATTATCTTTCTTGATGGGAATGATTGTGTAGGGCTTTACCATTTTTTTTTTTTTGACCCTTTTTTATCTTAGAAAGAAAAATGGCTATCACTCTTTTACAACATTTGTCAAATATTCATACTGGCCAGGGTAATTATGTGCCGACTATATCAGCAAACATATAACACCGTCAACTTTAAGAATTTGGAAAATTAAACAGGTTATAGATAATATATTCAGTTATATGCTGGTACAGATTTATAGATTGTTTAAATAACCATCACTGCATTTCATTTGTAGTCATTGGCAATGACAGACTTCTCTCATTTTGGTACTCTCATGCAGAATTATTCTTTTTATTGCATTAGATGTCTGTCCTTCAATGTCTGAACATTGCTTTTTCAGTTGCCCTTTATGAATGCTAATAATATACTGGGTAGAGCACTGGCTATTTTTAGTAATTCAGCATTTTCTTATATTTATACTGTGAACAAACTTGAGAGAATTTAGTTCTGATTAAAACAGATAATTTTCTCTTTTTAAAAAAAGAATAATGTGGGACTGATACACAGCGAGGACAAAAGGAATTTGATGGGCACAGTGTCAAAGCTTAATTGTGTCAATAATTATTTGTGTATTAGTGCCAAGTTTTTAATGAGGAGTAGTCACTTGTGTGTAATCATTATCAATGACAAGTAGTTAAAATATCTTCATGAAGTGGCAAACTCTGGGGGGGTGGGGAATGAAGCAATATTAATGTTGAAGACAGTTCTTTACAAAGTGGCACATCTGAAATCCGTGAGTAGAGTTAGTACTGAAAAACTGAAAATCCCAGGAGAATGTTGCTACGTGTGTATAGGTACATGTGTTTATATCAGATGTATTTTTTCCATGCTGGAAACAATTGTTTGTCCTTGGGGTTGCATTTTAATCCTATTAGAGCCTTTTTAGGGGAAGGACTCTGCTGCCTTGCTCAAAAAACTCACTTCTGCAACATTCCAGGTGGCTTACACTCTACTTTTATCCATATTTTAAGCTAGCAAATCCGAGTGGCCCACACTGCATTAAGTCCGATAGGTTGAGGACTGAGGATTTGGGGGGAGCCCTGAAGCATCTGTGAAAGAGTTGAGTCTGGCAGTAACCTAGACACCTGCTTTCTGTCTCTACAACGTGTGATGGAAAGTGTGAGCTTTAATGACCACATGGCAGAACTATAGAGAATAGTCCCTATAAGTATTGCCTACACTCTCAATTCACTTGGTGTCATTATAAACTTTATTATCTGCATTAACTAGCCTCAAGTTGTGAATTAGAGCAAGCCAAATCTGTGCAGTCCTCTTGTGTTTACAGGCATGAGAATGAACTTTTATTTACTGATGACCACAACAAGGTTTGGATATGACCATGGATATATGTAATTGAGACAGGAGCTATAAAATGGTTTTCTTGGCCATAATGTCCACACAGAAACACAATTCATGAGTTTTTCTGATTGTGGTTGCTTTCACCCAGAATTCACAATTAGCAGTAGTGGGGATCATTAAGAGGTTTTCTATGCTTTATCAGCATTTGTTGGAATGCCTGTATCTTACATTCTTTATTATAGTTTCATTTAGTCTGATCTTACCTTTGCGTATGATGTTTTCTGGAACTGGAAACTGGTGTTTCATGTATCGTGGAGTGTTACAAGGCAGAAGTTTTTTCATTTCTTTTGGTATCTTAACAGTGAACCCTTTCCTGTATGAATATTCACTGAGGGGGAAACAAAAAAAACATACCCATGAAGTGGTTGCTAGTAGCAGATTTTGAGTAGGCCTTAACCACTGAGTTAAAGTCTGGAGACTTGCTGACATTTTGAAAATAGTTTTTTAGAACAAAATGTCAGATGATAGGAGCTTTACATTTTGCAAGAGTAACTTGTGCAGCTGATGCTAAGTAAGCCGATTCTTACAAAGCTGTGTGAGGATGGATGACCACTGCGCTTTTAAAGGAACTAATTATACCCACACATATATTCAACACTTGGCCACATTTTGCATTTGCTTTGCTTTGCCAGCCTTATAGAGGAGACGCAGTTGACGGACACCTTTCCGGACCAATGAAATGCTTGTAAACGGGCGTTATTTTTAAAAAGGAGCCATGGGTACGAGACGTCGTTACGTATTCAAACTTTGGACCAATGATGCTGCCGCCCCTCTGTGATCGCTCATCAAGGCAGCTGTGCTGTATTCACATTGAAATGAGGGGATTTTTAAAACCCGAGCAGCTGTATTATTCATACTTAAAATAAAAGCTTAGTTTCCCCAAATGGGTGTGACGTAAACATCTCATTAAATATTTTTAATTTTGAAAAAAAAAATATGTTAAGTGGCAGCGACTATGCTGGTGGTAGCAGCGGTTGGCATTTGTGTGCAAGATTGTAGGAGGCTGTCTCTGCTCTTAGCTGCGTCAGACTGCACTCTTCTTACTACCACGGATCTGCGAGTGAGGCTCCATGCGACAGGTGGCACCAGATTCAGAAATAGGACATGTACATTCCAGCTGTTACATAACTTTTCACGAAGTGGACTGTGGCCACAGAAGGAAACCCAGGTACTTTGTCCTGGTACCTCTTCATCTTCTTGAGTTAAAATTTCTCTAATTTTTAATAAGCTAAACCGGAAAAAGGTTGAAAGTTTCTTTTCTCTTAGATTCTTTTTTGGTTTCTTTTCTTGATTCATTGGGTAGTTGGCCATGTGTTGCTTAACAGTTTTACACTCCCAGAAGGGTGACCCAAATTCTATAGAACAACAGGACGCATTAAGACCTCATGATGCTCTAAGAGAGCGACAGGATGCATTAGGACCTTATCTCTTTCCCTCTGCTTTTTAGGATATTGCTTATGAGCCCCTACTCGTCCACACCATAGGCTGTTAATTACATAAAAATGGCAGAGACGATTTTTGTCTTAATGCAGGAGCAGCCTGCATGCTTGGTCATTGGTTAAGAAAGCATTTCATCAGTGTATGCATTCATTTCCTATTGCTGCTGTAACAAGCTTAGTGGATCAAACACAAATTTATTTCTCTTACAGTTCTGGAGGTTAGAAGTCCAAGATGAGTCTTGTGGGGCTAAAATCAAAGTGTCCACAGGGCTGTTTCCTTCTGGAGTCCCCAGGGGGGATCCTTACCCTGTCTTTTCAACTTCTAGTTGCTGCCGGCATTCCTTGGTCCTTGCCGGCATCGCTCCAATCCCTGCTTCTGCCAAGTCACCTTCTCCTCTGTAGTCAATTCTCCCTCTGCTTCTCTCTTAAGGACCCTTGTAATATTGAGCCCACCCAAATAATCCATAGTAATCTCCTCATCCCAAGATTCTTATTTTATTCACATCTGCCAAGTTCCCTTTTATCATATAAGGTAATGTAGTCACAGTCCTGAGGATTTGGACATGAATATTTTGGGGAGGCCATTATTCAGCCTACCCCAGGGTATGAACTTTGGAGGGAGATGGTTGTGAACGTCAGTTCTAACTTTGCCAGTTGCTAGTCATATATCCTTGCAAAAGTTATAAACCCTCTCAGTTTTTCACCCATAAAATGGGATAATACTGCCAACCTCACAGATAATGTAAGAAAGGGCTTTGCATGGGAAGTGTTCCATGAATTTAATCCAACCCACAAGAAGGAAATGTAGAAGGAACAGAACATTTCACAGGTCTGATCAGGCCAAGTTTTTGGCCAATAGAAATGGCTAGTGTTTTATTTTTTTCTTCCTTTAGTGAACTTCATAGTTAGAGAAATATTGATGCACATGGGGGATTTAAGATACTCTCATCTTATTAATATTATTATGGAATAGGGCATTTTCTCAATGCACCTCCCCATATGAGGTCAAGTGTACCAGTGATTTTTGACAGATGCTTCTGTTACCCAGCTGCCTTGTGTCACACATGCAACAGGACTGAAAAATCCTACGGCTAATTCTGCCCCCTGTTGAGAACAATAGCCATTTGAATTTGATGTGCCCATCTTCTGGGAAAGCAGTCAAAGCTCCCCTTCAGCGCCGCTGAGTTGACAATGGGCACCACTTGTACTCTTTACAGCTCGTTCACCTATTATTATGATGATGTCATTATTCACATTATTGCTCTCATCATTATTATTATTATCTGGTGACCTCTGTCCTGGGGTGGAACTCCCTGTGACAGATGGGAGCTTCATTTATCGGACTGCTTTATGCGGCACAATTCCCTGCCATTCTGAGTTTATATTGAGACGGGCCGCTTTTAGAACAAAGGCAGCCTGATCACAATTTGTCAGCATACTTGGTGGCTATATATCACCAAAGCTCTCTGCCAGTCCTTCTGGGACCCAATTATTTATGGAGTTGACAATATGGGCTAACTTGTCTTGTTATGAATGCCACTACTACAATAAAAGCCTTGCTATCTTGAATGGTAAGGCAACAGGAATTCTGGTTGGTCAAAATTCCATTAACTAAGAGTTAATTCACATTGCCCCGTGTGAGCTCTTCGTGTCCCAGGTTGAGCTGATGAGATCCATGGGGAAAGTTCTATTGCAATATTCCTTCTGTCCAGACTCGGGAGATCTGTTGATAACTTTGGTTTCTGTGCCTTCCGCGTAGTGCAGGTTGGGTTCTTAATGATGAAGAACAGCCTGCTTTCGACAGAGGAGTTTACCAAGTACTATGGGGAGTGGAAATGAAAGACTCAGTCTCTCCTTGTAAAGTGCTTATGATTGAATAAGGGGAACGATCCAACTCAAATCTATACTTAGCAACGCAGATGATGTTGAAATAAATATCAACAGAATCAAGCTTGACCGCCTCAAGCCTGAAAATGGACTTGAATCCCATTCCAGTGAAGTGACTCCTTTATTTTCTGATATCCTTCACTAACCCCTTGTCACACTGATTTTAAATCAAATCCCTCATCTCTGCTTTTAAGATGCCTCAGAAAAACACTGAAAAGAAACTAATTAAACCTAAAATAAATTAAATTCTTGAAAAAAAAAGTCGCACACTAGGGAGAGATGAATGGAATAATGAAACAATCATGATTTGATATAAAATATAGGGTATTACTTTTAGGACACTCGATGGTACATTTGTGACATCACAAGGAGTGGAGGAAGCCATTTTCAGACATATTTCATTTGAATTTGAATTTTCTGACTGGGTTTGCAGGGTCTAAGTATAGCATCTGTATTACAAATATAGAGTGAATTTACAGACACACCTTTTCCCTAAAACATGTGCTTCCACGGCTTTAGTTGTACACAGAATTATTTTAGTCCCTTTTTCTTTTATTAAAATAGTCTTTGAACTAGGCATAGTGCTTAAAAGATTAGATCTTATAGAGAAAGCAAGGAGTGGAGGAAGCCATTTTCAGACATATTTCATTTGAATTTGAATTTTCTGACTGGGTTTGCGGGGTCTAAGTATAGCATCTGTATTACAAATATAGAGTGAATTTACAGACACACCTTTTCCCTAAAACATGTGCTTCCATGGCTTTAGTTGTACACAGAATTATTTTAGTCCCTTTTCCTTTTATTAAAATAGTCTTTGAACTAGGCATAGTGCTTAAAAGATTAGATCTTATAGAGAAAACATAACATATTGTATTTAAATATGCTAATCTCTTAGAGGAAATGAAGGATCTGAGCCTGCTCATTAAGAAATAAATTAATTCATCACCATCGCATTCATCATCAATCATCATCCAGTTGTGTCCAGTTTTCAATTAAGTTTTTCCAAACTGCTTTGTGCCTTTACCAAAAGGACTGATTATCTCCAGTGATGATTTTTTGTGGGTATTCGGATGTTGATGGCAGTTGAATTGGCATAAACATGCTGAATGTGTTTTTTATTCAAGTAGTTAAGCAGTAGCTGTTCAGTGCATGCAAATACATTATGATGACAAGTAAAAAATCTTATTCGTTAAGATGTATTTTAGTGGCCAAATATCCAGCTTCTTAGATTGACAGGGAATATTCTATATGAGCATAGCGAAAACGAATGCACACATTGAACATGTGTAGTATCTACCTCGTTCATTCATTTATGAATCATTCCTTTAGCCACCATTTATTAAATACCCGTAAATTTCTGATATTGTGCTAGGCATTGAATATTCATCAGTAAATGTAATTGACATCATTCCTGCCCTGATGGAGCTTCTAGTCAAGAAGCTAGATAACACATTATTAGTGTTAATGACTATACACTCTCTCCCTTGGTTTTTTTTCCTCAAGGTGAACCCAAAAGCCATCATGGCTTCACCAGTGACCCTACAGATGGACAAGCCTCCTTACTCTTGGAATTAATGTACATTCTATGCCAGGAGAGAACAATTTCTGACTATCTCTTTAAGGTTTCCATGCAGAATGAGGATGTATGAAAATGACTCACCATGCCTGCCACTTATCTCTAGATTCCTATAACATGAAGATGATCACAATCTGCCATCGTGCTGTTAAAATGATGCATAACCCGACCAGCACTCTGAAATGATCGAGTATTATTGCAGCCTCTTACAAGTTGGGCACTGAGATAATTTGGCTAGTGTTGGAAAGAGAATGTTCCACAACCCCTGTGGTTCACCCTGCATTGAATAAATATGGCATGCTGCTGCTTTTGTTCTCCTTGTGTATGGAGGAGCAATTAGTGTGTCAGAAAAGAAAAATCACAAAATGTGCAGAATTCTTTTTCCCTATGAAAATTGCAGGACTATGTTCAATCTGCTTTAAAATTATTGTGAAACATTACAGGATGTTGTTATCTTTGAAATATTAGATAAATTGTGGTTGGCATTACATTTCTTATAGTGGTTTCATAACTTCCATGTCCATTAACAATCCTACAAAAGGTTGACGGATTTCTTTAAAAATGCCATTGGGTTACCGACATTTACATAGACATCTGGCTATATATATTTATATAT
>NW_007729634.1:2387-11535 GCF_000696425.1 Galeopterus variegatus | reverse complement strand
TTAAAAATGCCATTGGGTTACCGACATTTACATAGACATCTGGCTATATATATTTATATATATTTTTTTAATTTAGATAGTTTGAATGAAGAATTTCTTAAATTGCAGACATGGATAGATTTTAGTTAAGAGAAAGAACTGTAAATATGGCCAGCCCACTGCAGTTCTTGCTTTCTAGACCATTATTTCCCTGATATTCAAGTGATTCTTAGAAATAGTCATGAAATTTCTATGGTAAGAAAGGAATCAAAGGTTTTTTTCTTACTGCTAGTATTCAGAGGTATAAAGGGGAAAGGGGGAGTTCAAGATTTTTCTTTGTCTATTTTGTCTGCTGAAGTAACACAAGCAACACAGTTAATTCAATATTCTGGACCATAGTATGTGCTCAACAAGTACATATGACCTGAATGAAAGAATGAGCTCACCCTCTTAACAACAAAATTTATTCCTAGAGGCATAGGAAGGAATTTAGTCTCTGAAAAATACTAAACTAGCTGGTTAACTTTACTTTATAGATTAAATTAGAACTAGTTTGTTATTTAAAAACAGAAATGAATGTTTTCATTTTAGGCCATTGAACTAAGTCTGCTTGTTTTCTGCCTCCCCTGCTAGAGGCCTGTCTCGCTTACTCCTTTATCCAATGCCCAGGAAAATCTGGGGCAAATTACCTCTTCAGTTCTTATTTATCCAGTGAATTTTCTAGCCAGAAAAATGACCTAGGGTACAGCTGGAAAATGTACACATTCAAAAATATTAGATATCATTTCTGCCTCTACATCACATTATGTGGAATATTGTAAGATGATTACACATTGCCTAAAATCTTGAACAGATGCATATAGTGTGGATTAGAGTGATCTGGCCCATGCTGCTTTCTACTCTCTGATCTTCCTAAAGATCTTCTCTTCTCCACCTTAATACTCTAGCAACACAGACCTGATTCTCAGTGCCCTACACAGAGCACTTGGCCTCTCCATACCCTGTCTGTCAGGCTTCTCTGTAAATAACATGTCCTTTCTCCCTGATCCTTTTCTCCTGTTCTTCTAGCTAATTTTGACTTATCTTTGAAGACTCAACTCAATCAATTCCTGTTTCAGGAGATCTTCTGTATCTCTTCTTCCAAAGCTTCTCAGCCTGCCCCTTCCTCATTTTTGCTTCCATCTGTGATTATCTTTGCACTAATTGCATGGACCGTGATGATCTGCTTGTGTGTCAGTCTCTTTCACCAGACTCGTGAGTATCTTGAGGACAAAGATTGAGTTCTATTTCCTGCCATATCCCCAATGCCGAATGGAGTGCACGGCACAGAGTTGGCTATTGTCAATGCTTTATAGAAGGAATGAAGGGAGGAATACAGAAAAAATGAATGGAAGGATGGAAAGATAAAAGGAAGGAAGGACAGGAGAAGGAAAACACTCAAAGAACACTCGTAAATGGCTATTATAAAGTAAGTAGTCTCCATCGGAGAATAAGCTCTAAGTTAGAAAAGGGATGGGAAACTATGTACAGGATTTTAAATGATTAATGTAGGTGTAAGTCTTTTTCTATGTGAAAGACACTATCCACTAAATGGCTATTATAAAGTAAGTAGTCTCCATCGGAGAATAAGCTCTAAGTTAGAAAAGGGAGGGGAAACTATGTACAGGATTTTAAATGATTAATGTAGGTGTAAGTCTTTTTCTATGTGAAAGACACTATCCAGCTCCTTCTGCATACTCTGTGGCCTACTCATTTCTAAATCCTGTCTATTTCCACTTTCCTTTCAGCAGCCATCACCATAAAATTTCAATGTATTTTGATGGCCACCTAAATTGTTGAGCAAGTGGTGAAATTTTAGTTTCTGCTTCTATTAGGGTTATTAAAAGCTTGCTTCTGATAATCCAAGAACAAAAAATCTTTACAGGAGAAAAAAGAGAATTATTACAATGTAAGGAGCTTAAATATTCAAGCTTGGGGTCAACTAAATTTAATTAGTGTATCATTTTGTTTTCAAAACTCATCTTAAGGGCCAGAACAAGGTTCTTGTCCTAGAATTGAGAGTGTGTATGAATTGACTTTTTCAAGATCTCATAATAATAGCTAATCTTACATAGTGCTTACAATGCCAGCAACTATTCTAAGTGCTTTATGTGATCAATTCATTTACTTCTCACAATAACACAATTAAATAGTAACAGTATCTGTCTTTTGTAGTTGAAGGCACTAAGGTACATAGAAGTAATGTGTTCAAGGTCACACATCTTATATGAGGCTTAGTTGAAATTCTAACCCAGGTAGTTTAGATTCAAGACTAATCCTGTAAAACCTCTCATAAGATTTCAACCTGGAGCCTGGATAACACAAAAGCTCTTTTGTGGTGATGGTTGCAAGTGCAATTATGTTTAAAATTATCAGCCAATATATTATGATTAAAATTTCATTTTCAAGGAAACGATGGGGTGATCTTGGCCATTTAAATATGTTATTTAATATAATCATCACAACCATTTTATGAAATTGTTGATAATCTTCCCCAAAACTCACTTTAGAGTGATTCAAAATACATCAGGTACTTGAGCCAAGACCACAATACAGATATACTTGGAGTCTTTCCTGGCTTTTCTTACTAAATCTATGGATTTTAAGTTTATTTCATTAAACCTCTCCTCTACTAGGGATTATTAAGTATTGGTGAATCTTTTATTTTCAGAAAGCAGATTGAGAGGACAATAAAGGAAATCTTGAGGATCCCTGCCAGGTGAAAGTCAGTTAAAACTGGAAAGTAATGCAACATCTGAAACACTTTTTTTTTCAACTGGGGAAGTTTTACAAACGTGTTGACTTTTCACAAGGTGCCCATTGAGTACAGCGAGGCATACCAACATCTAAATCACTAGCTGACTACGTCATGCTTTCTAGCATTTCACTTTTCTGATTTCCAAAAATAGTGTGGAGGAAGTAGAGGAGTGTTCCTTTTGAAGCCGCTGCCCAATCACCATGTGCACAACTTAGTAGGAAGGTTTGGAACCTGAAATGTTTGCAGCTGAAAAGCAAGTGCTTCTTCTTTAAAAATGTGCCTTAGACTCTTTGGTAATATGCAGTTTTCTACTCTGTGGGAGGTCAATAAATCCCTGTTGACTCGCTTTACATGCTGCAGCTTCGTGTGAAAGGCAGAAAGACACTGTGTCCACCCAGGCATTGCACACGCTATGACTTTTTCACACGCGTCACTGAGACGCCTAATAGTTTAGTCACTGTGGTGTGTGGGGCTCAATTTTGAACCACCGACAGAGGCATTTGTGTACAACATTGGCTACATTTTGTCAGGGAAAAATCACACTGGAAAAAAAGGACACTATACATACTTTCAACTGTTCTGATTTCTTCTATATATTTATGAACCGTGCTGTCTATTTTCTCTTTCTTCACAAGGAGACTTACATGTATGGGGCAGAATTTTACTATGAAGTTTATTTATTTTTACAATCTGAAGAAGTAATGTCTTGGAGGACAGCATATCTGAACTTAGAATGTCATCATAATAATTTTATATACATGTGCACAAATGTGATTCAAATCTGCTTGTGAATTCATCCTGACATTTGTTATATGAAAGGGTTTAACATTAATGTGAAAGCTGGTCAGAAGAAGAGTCTCTTTCTCTCCGGCTGGGAATTAGATTTCAACATTCAGTTCTATGGGTTCAAAACAGGTACGATTTTAATATAGGTCTACAATCTCTCAGCTGTTATACAGCATTAAACTCAAGGGAACCCTCTTATATGTAGTCTAGGATAAGGATATGTGTATTCGGTATTTCTAGACATATCCAAAAAAGTCCTGAAACAAATAATGCATCCTAGTTACCAGAGATGAGTTTGCCGCCTACTCTTAGAAACATTTAGTGACTTAGATTATTTTGAGGTTGTAATTATTTTGAGTAATCTGAACATCATTATCAACGAATACACACACACATAAACACATACGTGTGTGTACATGTATATATGTATGTATGCATTTCTTTTTGCTGTGGTAAACAGCTTTTTTTAGACATCAATATCTGGATCAATTTGGCTTTAAGAATGAAGATGGAAGGGTTTTATTTCTGGCATTTATTAGATAATTAAATAAATATTTAATTGTCTTACCCAATTAATAAAAAAATAAAATTTAAAAAACAAAACAAACAGAAAAGGCTTTCTTGCAATTATCAAATGTGCTTGAGACCCATAGCATTTTCTAATATTCGTCTTTTCTGTTTTAAAATCTGTTTTTATCTTTAAGTTAATTATATCTCTAAACTATGTTTCTGCCACTGCTGTAGAAGCTGTAACAAATTCAGTCTAACATGAAATCAATAAAAGCTGCTTTCAGTTTGGTGAAATACAAGGGCAAGGTCTCTTTGTGCTCAAAAGGAGACTGAATGGTAAATTTCTTCTGGAGATGAGTATTTCTGTTTATATTGTCCAAACTAGAAACAGCCTGCCAATAATCAATTGATCCAAAGCTAAATTATAAAGATGACAAATGGGTCTATTCTTGGATATGTGTGTTGATGAATAGGGCCTTTCTTTTGTATGTAAAAATTACATTTATTGGAGGGATTTAACCAATGATAGATTGAGTTTGGAGCATGTACTTTAAAACTTGCAAGCATTTTCCTTTGGCTGAAAATATTTATACTTTAATAGTTTACTGGCAGGTCATGAACCACACAGATATGTATAGTATAGACAATATCTGTCCATTGCCTGTTGAGTTATGCAAACTTGGCATGAATCTGGACATGTGACTGAAAGAAAGTTGAGTCAAAACACAAAAGATTGCAAATTTTCCGCTATTGAAAAATATACTTTATTAAAAATTAAAATAAAACATAGTTGGGACATTATCTCAATTGATAGTAAATAAAATTCTTCACTCTTATAAACCAATGGCAGATTAGATGATGTTTTGAGAAAGAATAGAAGACACATAAATTAAAACTGGGAATTTTTCTTGGGATTAAAATGCTTGCAAATTCAAATCTATAATCATTTTCAAACTAGTCCTGCATTATCTTTTTTTCCATTCTGCTATTTACTAGCTGTGTTACCTTGTGCAAATTACTTAACTTCTTGGTTCCTGGACTGACTTATTTGTAAAATGGGGAAAAATTAGAACCTGATTTGTATATTTGCCCTTAGGAACAAAGGAATTACTACATACAAAGTAATTAGAAGAGTGTTGGGCATACAGAAAGTGCTCAATAGTTATAAGCTACTTTTATTAATTATTCCAATCCTATTTGCTCCATAAAAGCATAAAAGTCATGCATATTGCCTTGTAATCTTTCTTTCATGGTTTCTTATTGGATAAATCTAATTATATCATAACCACCTTGATAGTAAAGCTTTTGTAATATTCTTTTTTGACATTGCTGATGAAGTGGTAAAGACATAATTTGTGTGTAATAGGGTTCATTTTGTGTGTCCGACATTAAGAAATCACCCAAATGAACACAGATTTTGCTCTGTCATGAAGAGCAGTGGTAAGAGATGATATAAAAAATGTTCACTTATTCAGCAACTTGGCCTGTTGTGACATGTGAACATATCACTATGCTTTATGAAGCAGAATTTTCCAAGCTGTGTTCTGTGGGATTCTGCGTCAAAAAGATGTTAATGAAAAGCCTCTCCCTGGACCACCTGTCACCCCTTGCAAAAAAAAAAAAAATCCACGATCAAATAATATTGAAAACTTAGATTAAATCATAAATCATCAGGCTCTTGTTATTCAAGAATTCCCGGGCCTTTAAGTGTGCTGATGTGCACTGAACCTGGACCACCTGTCACCCCTTGCAAAAAAAAAAAAAAAAAAAAAATCCACGATCAAATAATATTGAAAACTTAGATTAAATCATAAATCATCAGGCTCTTGTTATTCAAGAATTCCCAGGCCTTTAAGTGTGCTGATGTGCACTGAGATAATTCAAGAAGGGGAGGTAAGTATTCGAACTTGCCCCCAAACTCTTTTTTGAAGGGAACCTGTAGAGCATCTTCTGCTCAATGTAGTGAACAATAGGATTTGGGAAGTGCTGCCCTAAATCTGTGACCATGACTAGCAGCACAATATTGGACTTCACCAGAGCCATGGCACAGGGTTCTGCCCCAGGAGCTAGGAGGTTTCCCCAACTAAGTATTGAAATTTGAGAACGATTTACAAAAAATGAAATAAAATTAAGCCAACTAAAGGATATCCCTCTAAGTCAGCCACTGCCATTCATTTGTATTTCAGTACATTTATTCTTCAGATGAAGAGCAGGAAACACTGGGAAACTGATGGGGATTTAGCTGTACTTGCAGGGATTTTTTGCACTTGTGTGGAAAACGGCAATACGTTCTGAAACCCCGGACTCCTCAGGCACTCTCTTTTCTTCTTAATGATTCCCTGGGCCCTGGATTTCAGTAACTGCTTCTGTTGTCACTCTTGAGTATGTCTGGGTATAGCTCTCACAAAGCACTTTAATTTTACGACTTTCAGATGTCTTGTTAGTGGGCAAATGAAGTGATGGGACAAGTGTGTTTTGTGTAGTTGCTAAGGAATAAAAATAACAAGTGCCTTTATTACTTTGCTGACAATCTATTTATAAATTTCTGGAGGAGGTGCCTGCCGAGGAAAATATGCATATGTTTTGGACATACCTGAGATTTCTCAAAGAAGATCGTTTATGGATAGCCCCTGCTGCACACTCCTATTGTGGTGTGCACAGATATTGCTCCTCTAGTCAAGGTAAACTTCAGGCTTGGTTCTTAGATGGCCATTATACAAATGACATCTGGCAAAGGCTGTTCCCTTCCCCTCCTCTTTGCCCTTACTCATCCTGAATTGCACGGGATTTCCAGATATTGCAGTGCTGTCACCTTAACCACCCAAGATAGAAAAAGAGGCATTTTTAACATTGTTTTTATGTTTTCCCAACCTGTGGTTAATTTGTAGTGTGAATGAGCCCATGAAGTCTTTCTGTGAAAACAGTGAAAGTCTTCTTGGTTTTTCTTTGTCATCGTCCCTCCTAACAAGCTCTTCTTGCTGTACAAATCAGAGAGCAGCTCTTCAGTAACCAGTGCATCCAAACCTCTGACTGCTTTGCCAGGGGTTGGGCCCCACACTGCTGGCCCATGGCAGTTGGCTAGAAGAGCACTGTGGGTACTGGCATGCAAGTGAGCTGTTCCAGCCAGGTTGCTCTCACATGCTGAGAAACTCAAAGAGAGCAAAATACACTTTCCTGGTTACACACCTGGCCCTGTCAAACACTTATCCAGAATATAATGATAATTTAAAAAATTGCCCAGATTACCAGAATTTTTAGTCCAAATGGTTACACTTGGTATCACGTGGTGTCTCTAAAGTATTTAAGTTGCATGTTCATTAAGTCATATTTTAAGGGGGTCTGACACGAAGGGAAAGAAGAGGAAGTGGTAAAGTACAGTGACCTGTTGTTTATATGTGAATGCCATGGTATTTCCAACTTCTGCAAACCCACTTATTTTTTTTATGAACTAAGCATTGCTATTTGTTTTCATGCAGGTGTGATTCATAATATCCTAGCATTCTGAGTTAAAAAAGCAGTTTTGTAGACTCTTATGCCGTTGATGCTGTGATAATTTGGCAATCTGCTACACTAGGAAAAATATCTTATATAGTAGCCCCAGTGGTTTCTTTTACCTTGTACGAAGAATGCCTTCCATCTGCTATTGTTCTTCAGTGCTTAGGTTTCAAAAGGCCTAAAAAAAAAAAAAAAAAAAAAGTACCACATGGTTCCAGGATAGAGTAAATCAAAGTGAAATGAAGGTGGTTTGTTTATTGACAAGCCTCTCATTTAGAGTGAGCCCGCTTCCTGCTTACCAGCTAACGATTTGCATTCTTCACTAGCGTACTTAAATGTGAAATGTCCCAATTTCTACCATATTATTATATCAGGACAGTATGAAAAGAATTTGTGCTCTAATAACCAAAGATGAGAAGATAAAAGAACCTGGAAATTTTCCACAAGTGAGGCATATTTTAGAGTCAGAAAGAACATTTAGACTTGTATTTTCTCTTCCGATGTCTGGGAGGGAAAAAGACAGCATAGGGAGGGAGATATTTTTTTATCTATGTAAACACGAAAGGCCTGGAATTGTTAATTACTTATTGTCATATTAAAGACCATCAACTACATTGTAGAATTACTACTTAGGAATTAAAAAATTAATTGTCCAGTTTGTTTTGGAGGTAAGCTTTTTTATCATCTATGTCAAAAGTTTTATCAACAGGAATGCCTTACTGTTGTTACTTAATTTATACTTTTGTCTTCCAATTTCAAGATATGGGAGCAGATATGTAACATATAAACTAATTGAACTTTATAATGAAATAACAGTTTAAGTAATCATTTATGATATACAATCAGAAAGGAGATTAAAACTCAACAGAAAAGGTGACACTATCATTATTCCCATCTGGAAATTTTTTTCCTACAGGAGCACACATCAAGTTATTTTGTGAACCTCAAGCCATTCCTTTTTTTCTTTCTTTTTTTTTTTGACTTTGAAAATTTATGTCATGGCTTTGATGGAAATAACTGATATGTAAAATTCATTTGTTTGCATTTTAATTTCTTCTTTACCTTTTAATCATTTCATTCTAAAATAAAACAGACACAGAAACCGAATAAAACAAATACATAACTTCATAAATTATTATAAGTCAGACATCCGTGTGGCTACCACCCAGGTCAAGAAATAGAATTTGGCCAGCCGCTCATCACTCCTATCCAGAAGTGCCTTCCTACCAGTCGAGCTCTTTTATGTGCCCATAATCCTGCCGACAGGGCCAATTGTCTAGTTAGGGCTGGGTCTGGAGCTCACAGACCCCTCAAGACCATTCACAGACTGGATCACAAACCCTTCACATGCCAGGCTGGGTCCCCAGACCCTTCACACACCAGGCTGGGTCACCAGACCCCTCACATGCAGGTCTATGAGCTAGGTAACTGGCAAAAAATGTCCTTGGAGCCGTAGGTTTGAGAGCATGGTGGTTCACAGCAGACACCTGAGGCAGTCAAATCAGCCAAGTGGTGGTGCTGCGCATGCACACTAACTCCACCCACACACAACTTGTTTTCAAGGAATGTGCTGCACCACCC
>NW_007729634.1:0-1032 GCF_000696425.1 Galeopterus variegatus | reverse complement strand
GTACAAGGTTTGGAGGGGGGAAATCAATCCAGACATATGGAAGTCTCAAGATAGTTGGGCTCTATGTTTTAGGAGAGAAATGGGAGCAGAAGTTCTATTTTGGCACCTTTTCTGTGCCAAGCTCTTTTGCAAGAATTTTAACTCTTTCCTACAACAATATGAGTTAAGAGTTAATATCCCAGTTTTTCAGATGAGGAACCTGAAATGGTGTCTTACCAAGAAATAACCTTCTAACTGGTCTCCTGTTTCCATGTACGAACACTTATAAACTTACATCGGATAATCCCACGCCAGTATCCTTTGCACTTGAATAAAGCCCAGACTCTTTAGTGGGAGGACTGGTCAGCAGAAACAAGGGCTAACCCCCGTGGCTCTGTCACTGCTCTCAACTGTCTCCACCACTTAGCCGGGCTCCCCATGCTCCGGCCACACCACCCTCCTTGCTGTTGCTCAATTACAAGCTCCTCCAACAGGATTAATGAGAGTATAACTTGCTAGTCTTTAAAATTCATATTTTCTCCAGTAATGGAAGTCAGCATGCAGGAATGTTTTGGGCTTTTGTGTTTGCTTTTTTCCTCTCTCTGGAACACATCACTGGCACATTTTGCTTAGCTGGATCTTATGTCTCTTTCAGGCCCCAGCTTAATTGTCACTTCCTTAGAGAACTTCCCTGCCCACTCAATCTACATAGGCTTTTTCCTGTAATTATCTCCCCCGATTATTCTTTTTCCTTTCTGGCACTTATCAACACTCTGATTATGCATCTATTTGTCTAATGTCTATCTCTTCTACCTGACCCTAAATTACCTTAGTGTGGGGTATGCCTTTTTTGTTTGTTGTAGTGTTTCTCCTGCCTAGCTAGCACAGAGCCTAGAACACCACGGATGCTCAGTCAATACTTGTTGGAATGCAAAATTGGAATAAGGCTCAGAAAGGCTAAGTAACTTGTTCAAAGTCACACAGCTAGTGAGCAACAAAACAGGAGATTTGGGCCGGCCCAGTGGCGCACTGGAGAGTGCGCCGCTTGAGAGC
>NW_007729633.1:196756-229389 GCF_000696425.1 Galeopterus variegatus | reverse complement strand
GGCCATAATAATCATATACAGTGTATATTGACAAAATAAAAATTTAACGGGAAAAAAAAAAAAAATGTAAGTGAAGCAGAATGGTGGGTCTCAGGTGGGCAATTTGTCTTTCTGAGGAGCCCCAGACAAGAGTTTCCAAATAAGGTAAGGCATTTTCCACATGTTCAGTCATTAACAAAACATTTACTATGTCTTATCACATTATGACTTATTACCTTATCAGTACTAATGTAGATCATCTGGCAAATTAAGAGAAGTCAAATGAGCAGCTCAGAGAAATAAACCAAGCCCAGAATATAGAAATCCTGATTCCATGCTGCTTCCATGAGAACAAGAATGCCAAATCCTATCAGACCAGCGCCACCTTTTGATGGCAAATGTTTTATCTAAAAGGTAGCATATACACAGAAAGGGGAAACAATATAAAGCCCAAACTGTAATATAAAGGCAAAACAAAGCGGAGATCTTTATTTTTTCATATGTATGATTTATGTATATATGTATTTTAAGATAAAAATAGTCAGGCCAAACTACACTAAATGATTTAATCATGTAGTAAAATGCTTGCAACTACTTTTAATGAGTTACGTTTGGATTCAAAAAAGGTAAAAGAAAAACAATAAAAAACACTCACCTGAATATTTTCAACAATTTTTTATTGGATATTTTGAAATAGGGCTAATTTTGTGTGTACACATACGCATATACACATAATCACCATATTCCTACAAATGTGTATTTGTAGTATGTGTATGATAATTCAAATACCACAAGCAGCACTGGTAATGAGATATGCCAGAATGGTAGACATTTCTTTGTAAAGTTAACAATCGGACTACAACTTTTGAAGTACTCAGCAGCTGCATTCCCGAAAATTTCAGAATACGTTAAAACTGGGCACACACGCAAAAAAAAATGTCTTTATATGTTAAATGGAGTTAAGGTTTTGATTTAGGTAATTATTGATGGTGTTTCACCAACTGAATCTGTATTAGGGACATTCAAAGATCTTGCAAAATACATAGAATAAAACTTCGCTTGGCTGGCTGTTCTGTATACTACAGAATGTCCAGCACTCCTTTTATCCCAACTACCATACACCACTAGCGTATTCCATTCTTCAGGACAACCAAAGTTGGTTTGCACCAACTTCCAAAACACTCCATTGGGGGCAGTACCACTCCTGCTGAGAACCACTGAATAAAGCTGTCCTACAAATACTGACTGGGGACCAACAGACACCAGACCCCAGTGCTAGACACTAGGAACAAAGTGATTTTTTTAAAAATAGAGAGCTTACAGCACAGTGGAGAAAGTGGCATTAAACTACCCAAGTAATTTTATCAATACAAAATACTATAAATGCTATTTTTAAAATTACAAAGTGTTAATCTAGATGGTGAGGTGGCATCAGACTTGAGGAGTCTGGGGACCAATAAAATTATTTTCTTTTGTTAACTTGGAAACACAAACAGGGTTGTCAGCTTTTTAATTTTGCCAAGAAAGGTCATTTAAAAAAATAAATAACTACCATTTACAATCACCGCAGTAACAAAAAGGCAGGAAATTATCTCTAGAGTTAAAAAAAAATAAATAAAACAAAAGAGTACTTTTTGCTTGATGGAAAATCTCACTACATTATTCTTCTTTGTTCTTTTTGCTGCAGGCTGGTAAAAATTTATCAGAGACTAGTATTTTGTTACCATCACAGCATATACCAAGTGTGGTCTATGGATCAGCAACATCAGCATCGCTCGCAAGTTTGTGTGAAATACAAAATCTCAGGCTCCACCTCAACCTACTGCACCAAATCTCATCTTAACAAGATCCCCAGGTGATTCACATTCACAGTATAGTTTGAGAAGCACTGTCCCAGAATAGATTTTACAAACCCTCCAATGGCTGAAATTTAGTCACAAACATCTACATTAAAGACTCAGTAATGACCTTGAACACTTGATAATCACTTTCCCAAAAAGGCAATCGAGGGATTTTGAAAAAATCAGGGTGCAAGATGAAACAGAAAGCAGACTAGCTAGGCTCTGAAAAATCAATCCTCTTTCACAAGTTAAACCTCGTGACCTTGAAAAATAATTGGGAAGAGAAAAACAATGAAGTGCCAATCACAAACAAACAACACACAGCTTTGCAGTAGACTTCAGCTGCATATAACTGAGTTTCACGGCTTCTGCGTGAGAGAATGCATCCAGGGATTGTGCTGAATGCCGAGCCTTGTCCTGACTGCTAAATCCTGCCACAAAACAAAGCAATTTTCATCATTACCAGTCAAGAAGTCAGACAACTGTTTCCGTGACTTGACACGTTCTACATTTGAATTCATGTTTTTGGATCTTCTCTCCCACCATTAGTTTTTCTAACAAAGGAAATCTCTTTAGATATGTGTTAATTATGGGCAAAGACATGAGGCATAGATTCACGCCTCTTTTCTGGGCCACTTTGATGGGAAAATAATAGCCAGTATGATGCAATGCCTTTTCTAGACAGAGAAAAGTTAAAGTAAATATCTGTGCTGACCAATAAAGTAGCCACTAGTGACTTGTGGCTACTGAGCAATTGAAATGTGGCTGATCCAAATTGAGATGTACAGTAAATATAAAATATAAAGGAAGATTTTAAAGACAGTACAAAAAAAGAGAAAATATCTCCACAATATTTTTATATTGATTGCATGTGCAAATTATAATATTTTTGATACATTGGGTTAAAAAAATACTAAAAGTCATCTGTTTCTTATACTCTTTTAATGTGAATACCAGAAAAATTTTAATTATATGTAGCTTGCATTACATAACTAATGGACAGTGCTAGCCTAGAAGCTCATTAGAATTATATATGCATCAACCTCAAGTTTAAAAAATCATATAGGTAAATCCTAAATCATGGAGAATACCTGCAAAAAACGTGTACTTTGCAGGTAGCCAAATAAAAAGAGAACATGGAGGTATCTGGCAATATTGATCTTTTTATTTTAACAACAGCTAAGAGAGAGCCCTTCCTGAAATGTCTGCATGGGGATCCCTGAATTTACACCCAAAGAAGAGAGAAATATCAAGTATTTAATAAAAACAAAGCAAGGGGAGGAGTTGATACAAACTGAAGTGCAATTGCAGTGATGACCAGTCAGTTCTCTCAGAGTCTAGGAATGTAGGAGTGGAAAAGATAAACAAATTCCATTGAAAATAGCCAATAATTTCCTGGCCTGAGACATTCAAATAACTAAACGTTCTCGCTTCCAAGTAACATGGGGAAAGTAAAACCACAATCTCAATACTTTCCTCAGATCAAGAAAGATAATCCAGCAGAGGCTGATCATATTGATTTGTAGAGGTGTAACTATAAATTAAAATTAAGTCACAGTTCTTCCATAGTACAAGGAAAAACAGAAAAGCTTCCTTGGGATTAAAAAGTAGATCCAAAAATTATTATTTTTTTTAATAGCAAGACCTCTAACATGTACCAGTGTTAAAACAGCATCCCCCACATTGGAAAATGGTGCTGGGTCAGATTTAGTTTGGGAATAAGACTATAAATATGAAACAAGCAAAGTAGCTGAAGCCATCTCCAATCAGGGCAGATTCCTCTCATTCCTGGCCACGGAACAATCCCATCACTTAGGAAATCTGGACCTCTGCCAACACGCTGCTTCTGCAGCCTGCTGGGGGATGGGTGAGGAGGGTGGAAATGTCTGGGCAGCTGGCTTTTATCACAAAGCCTTCTCTCTTAGAAAGACTTATAATGAATTTCCTAGACATGATACAATATTTTAAGTGACAAATAGTACAAAAATATCACATTTAAAAAGTAAACGTCCAAGGTGTAAGAGGCCAATAATTACACGAATTAAATGTGATGTAAATATTAACATATTACATTCTAGTAGGTCTTTAAACCCTCTCATTAGGCTTAACCTCAACACATCTATATAGGAGAGAAAGAAACTAACCTATTAAAAGCTTAATATATGTGCCAGGTACTTCCCTAACTCATCCACTTAAAAATAACTAACTTTTAATAGGGAATTTACTGTGAACCATTCACTGTTCTGAGTGTTTTACATGTATTAAAACTGATGTGATCCTAACAACCCTATGAGGTAGGTATCATACCCCTGTTCGAGATGAGGAAGCCGAGGCACAGAGATGTTAAGTATAACACAGCCAAGAAGTGTTGGCGCCAGGACATGACTGCAGGGTTGTGACACCGAGCAGCTGGGCTCCAGCTCCCTGACTTCTCGCCCTATAATAGATAAGGCTGGCTCACAGCCTTCACTATCAGATGAGGATACCAAGGCTCAGGGGGATTAAGCAAGTCTCTGTTCATGGTCACAAAGCTATTAAGTGGTGGAGCACAGACTCAAATCCAAATAGAATGGTAAGTCCTTCTCCTGAGCAGCTTTGTGTTATCACCAAGCCTTCGCCCCGGTTTTTAATGCTGTCAGAAGTATCTAATTTTCTCCTGTTCTCAAGGGGATGGTTGCTAGCCACTTCTTTCTTTCCTCTTAGCCAAACTGCCAGCACTCCCACCATACTTTGAGCTGTTGGCTCTTGAGGCATCTAAAGAATACAAAATAGGATTTATGCTTTTCACAGCTATGTAAAATCAAGTGTTCAGGTCCATAAATCTGGAACACAGAAACAATGAGCACAGAAAATAAGATGCATTTGCCCGAATAGACAAGTGATTCATATTACTTGTCACTAAAGTTATAATACTGAGGAAATAACTATCATTTTGAGACCTACATTACTAGTGTTTGCAAGTCACACAACTCCCCTAATCTGATGCAAAATGGGATGTCCTTAAATCCCGACTTTCTCAGGTGAAGCACAATAATGGGGTGGGACTGAGGAGGCAGGAAACCTGGGTTCCAGACAAAGCTCCACTGTGAGAACAGAAAATTGTGGCCCGAGACAAGACACTCACCTTCTCTGGGTACAATTTCCTTCTCTACAAAACAGAGACAAAGATAATGTGTCCACTACTTCACAGGGTTGTTGCAAGAATTCACCGAAATAACATGTGAAATCGTTTTGCAAACTCTGAAGCCTATAAAATCTGTTATGAATAGGCAGTGACACTCTTGCCTGTTGTTATACAGCATGAGAATGGGTTTGTTTCAGGACCTCTGATGATAACAAGGAAGACAGAAGCCTGTCCCTCTAATCCCGCACACTCAATAACTCAACCTTCCGGATGAAATCATCAGTGAATTTTAAGGTTCACAAGCTATGTTTTTAAACAACAGTGAGAAATAATAAGTACCAATTAAAAAAAAAATAAGCTTGAAAATTCTGAGAAGGCATTATAGCCACTGCAACTGCCATGCTAATCAAGTCTCTGAGGGACGGCTGAGGACACTCAAGGGGAACGTTAATTGCTAGACCTTCTGATCAAGGGTGAAATGGTGGAAATTCTACCTTAAAATCACTTAAAAATGAATTGACATGCACCATACTTAACAGTTCTACACTTTAATAGTCTGAAAAAAACTTAAGAAAACGAACCTAACACCTTAAAATCTAATGTTCAGAACACTTCAGATTTTCCTTTTCAGATGTGCTTTTTTTTCTTTCTTGTTTCACACTATTGCCATGCCAGTATCCCAGTCCACTGTCAACCCTGCCAAAGAGATGCATATAAGGAGAACAGCCCTTCAAAAAGAGCAAAATAACTAAAGGTCTCCAAATTCAACTACAGAAACAGCTGCCCCTCTCTTAAAATAAAAGATGTCTAATTATTGGTATTCATGTGGTCAGCCCGTACTCTCAGAAGGGCAGAGATTCACTCTTTCAGTCCATGGTGGAAATCCTTTTAAGCCATATGACATCCTGCACTGTGCAGTTTTAGACCTACACATATGTCTTGGTTAGAGGGAAAAAAACCTCGCATGATCACAAACTCTAGAAAGAAAAAAAATAAAGAAGACAAAGATGACAAAATATTTAAAACAAATAATTAAAAGAAACAATTTTTTAAAAAAATATATAATACAAGAAAGCCAGTGAGCTGACAAATGGCATGCTATTACATTAATAATGAAACTATGAATATTCATTACACAAAACTCATAAATAGAAGGAAGGAAAACTAGAGAGTACAGATGGGGCAACTCAAAAAAGCCTTAAAAAAAATTTAAAAAAAAAAAAAGACAGAAAGAAAACACATGTAGCCTCAGCCAACACTATTTAAGCAAGGGTCCCTGCATGGAAACTTTGATCTAAGATAAGATAGGATGGTAAAGAAGGAATTCCCTTACACAAGATAAATAAATAAACAGCATAAACTACCCAGAATGACAGGAAGAGCTTTCAGTAAAAGCACAAGGTCTTTCCTCAGAATGTTTTGAATAAGGAGAATACATCTCCCAAATCACTAACAAGGTTAGTAGGTATTGCCCCTACCCTCCCACACCCCCACCCCCTACTTAGAGAAAGGACAACCCCAGATAAAAATCCAATGCACCAATGTGTAATCTCAAATGTTTAATTTTTTTATATCTTGGGAATGAAGAAGAAAAACCAAAGATAGAAATAAGAGAATAAACCCTAAAACATGTGCTCAGAGATCACACTTCTTTACCAATTACAAGCTGGGGACTTCTGGGAATGGTCACCCCACTGATTGACAATTTTTCTAGAAGTTTCAAAATAAGTACAAAAAACCTAGAAGCTCAAGATAATGATGCACATATTTACTGAGCAAAGCCACTACCACACAAGTGGACATTTATTTAATGTTTTTTTTAAATGTGCACAGATTTTTCTAAATTGTTAAATTGTTGTTTCCACACAAGCAACAGGGGTAAAAAGATGTAGCTACTAAATTATTGACAATGCACAACATCTGGCCTGTTCTTTTTAATTAAATAAGAAAGACTCCTTAAGGCAAGTGCCACAGGATTAATAGTGAGTACCTAACTCTAAGTAGGAAAATCAATTTGTTTGCAGCATTTCCATTTTGTACTTTGGTCCTCAATTAGTCCCACAGCCAAGGGCTACCCTAATACACTCTTAGCATTAATTTGCAACTTAAAAGTCTCAAAATTCAACAGTAAATGTAACTCGGTCATCATCCAATGCAAGGAACTTTCAATGTTCCTTTTCAAAGGCCAACAATCCAGCAGGTCTCTTTTCAGTTGCTATTCTGGCTGTAGGTAAGGACCTACCTCTGTCACACTCAGTTCTGAAACTACATTAGTGCTGTGACCCTGTGTTAGTTACTTCACTTCTCTAAACCTCTGTTTCCCCATCTGTAAAAATAGAAATAATAATACAAACATTATTAAGAAAATTAAGTTAAATGTATGCAAAGAAAAAATATTCAAGATAAATCTCATCCCCGTCAATAAACAATTGGTGAATTCCTGTGGCATTCTAAAAAGAAAGAAAAAAGAAAATGTCCAAATTATGAAAACAAACTCACCAAAAGGGCCCCAAAATGTACATTTATTCTTTTAAGCAACACTTATTCAGCACCTACTAGGTGCAAACGACTGCTGAACCAATGAGATCAAGGGCGGCAGAAATGCTGTCTCGGCCCTAAGAAACCGTAAATTCATGTAGGGGAAATAAGAGGTGACTTTAAGCATATGAATATCTGTTTAGTCAATGGGTCCCAAGACTTTGATAATAAGTGCCTATGAGGAGGGAACATACTGATGGAGAAAATATACCAATTACTCAACACATGGACATAGGACACATGGAATAGGAACAAAGGGGCTTTCCTTGCCAGACAATGAATATGTTCCAGTAAGAATGTCAGTAAATAAGAAAGAGAACCAAGTACAGTCATCCCTCAGTATCCGTGGGGAATTGATTCCAGGACCACTGGTGGAAACCAAAATCTAAGGATGCTCAAATCCCTGATATAAAATGACACAGTATTTGCCTATAACCTATGCATGTCCTCCTGTATACTTTAAATCATCTCAGGATTACTTATAGTACTTAATAAAATGTAAATGCTACGTAAATAGTTGTTATACTGTATTGTTTAGAGAATAATGACAAGAAAAAAAGATCTGTACATGTTCAGTGCAGACATAATCAAATATTTTGGATCCACGGTTGGTTGAATCGATGGATGTGGAAACACAGATACGGAGGGCTGACTGTAGAATCAGGAGAGTCTACTGGAGAGGCACCAACCCAGAAGTGGGAAAGCATAGGAAGATTTTTCCTGCCTCTATATCTGGGGTAGTCATCATAGATCTTTCAGGAAATTCCCATCACCAGAGTCACACCATAGATGTGATATATGTGAATGTTGCTTCCTTTTAAAACATCAGTATAGTTCTCACAAATGCAGAGCTCCTGCATGTCTTGCAGGATGCAGAAGCCCATCCACCAAAAACCACACAGATAAAACCAACCAGTGAACATTCCTTCCTGCCAGATCCAGTCAGCTCATGGTCACGACAAGGCCACTGTGATGGGGAGGAAGAGAGCGGTGACAGGAAGAAGCCTAAATTTGGACTTTACAGCCTCAGTTTCTCTATCTTTAAGATGAGGAAATTCCTAAAATTAGATCACAGGTGTCCCATGATAAAGCCCGGCAGGTGCCATGTACCCCTCAGCTGAGAGGGCTCACGTGGAGAGAAGGATGACACAAATGTGACATGCAGTACCACATGGGTGTGACGGATGCCTTGAGTGGCACAATCCAGCTCTGTGAAGTGGTGGTGCCTGCTCTGTGCCAAGACCTGTCAAGGTATTTATAGTAAGCATTATCTTATTAATACTCACGATTTGCCACATAGAGATTAATCTTCTTCTTGTACACATAAGGAAAGGGAGGTTCCTAGGAGGCATCACACAGATGTAAGGGGGGAAGGGCTGGAAGAAGGAGGGAGTGAGACTCCACAGCTCCCACTCCCATGCCTTCCACTCACCACCCAGCTTTAGAGGGAGCATGGGGTGCAGAAACATCACTCACAGCCCTCTGGAGAGTACATGGTTACAACCAGAGACAGCATCATCACTGCCCCTGATATGCCAGTGCCTATCAATCAATCAAAAATAAAAGAAATCTCAAAGAAAAATGCCCGGACCAACCAATTGTTGAATCAATAATTCCTATGGCTCATCTCTGCCTTGCTGATTCTCAAAAAACAGTAGATGTCCCACTAAAAGTTCATAAATATTTCTCAGGTTTCTGACTAGACTAAAATACCTTATGCTAAATGCAACATCTTGCAAGTCATACTCGTGGCTTTCGTTACAAAAACATACTTAATATACCTACTTTTAAGAGCAAAGAGATGTCAACTAGATAATGAATAAAGAGGCAAATATCTTTTTTTCTTTCAACATAAGCTTAAAAATTCCTCAAAACAGCCTTCAAATAAGTAAACATAATCAGCAGTTTAACACAGCATGCTTAAAAAACTGACCAATGAAACTTAATATAAAATGTATCTAAAGACCCTTTGGTTATCAAATATCTAGGGAAGTTGAAATAATCAACATTCTATGTTCATTAAATTTTTTATATTGAAAAAATACTAATCTGAGACCTAAAGAAAAATAACAGTTTTCATTTAGAAAGTTACAAGCATCAAGAGAAAATAAAATAAAATCATTTCATGGGGTACTGGGAAAAAAGAAATTAAAAATCTATTGCAGATGTCCTGATTATATACCTAGAAAACCCAAAGGAAACCTCTGAAAAATACTGAAGTCAACAGAGTTCATAAAAATAGCAAAATAAAAATTTATAAAAATCTATAGGAATAGAAACAAAAATTGATTCTCATTATTAAGTAGCAGTTGCTACTTAATAATAAAAATCAATTTTTGTTTCTATTCTATTTTTTAAAAGATATCTCAAAATAGCATTAACAGCAGATATTAAAAAACAAGACACAAAGATTAAGAAAATTACAATACTTTAAGAAGAAGTCTTTATTTAAAAAAAAAAAAAGCGGGCCGGCCCGGTGGCGCACTGGAGAGTGCGCCGCTTGGGAGTGCGGCGGCGCTCCCACTGAGGGTTCGGATCCCATGTGGAGACCAGTTCCCGCTCACTGGCTGAGCACGGTGCGGGCGCAACACCGAGGGTTGCGATCCCATTGCCGGTCAGTAAAAAAGGACAAAAAGGAAAAAAAAAAAGGATGAACAATAGTGGGCCACACCATGTTCCTGCATGGGAAAAAAGAAAAAATTAAACCACAAAAGATAATCTGTTTAAAACATTGACAGAAAACTTTTTTTACTAAAATAAAATTTTATTTTTCTAAACTTCCAATTTTTCTATGCTATCTGTATTTCTTCATCTTTCCATTAATGACCAGGTGTCATTTTATAATGTAAAAATGTAACACTATTAAAATTAATGACAATAAAAACATAAACAATTTTCAAATACAATCTTTGAGTTTTCAGGCTCTGTCTTTAATCAAATGTCCAGTTTTCTTAAACCCCTGCATATGTGTCAACTGTTATTAGAAATGGATTTTAAAGCACTAGGAATGTTAAATATCATTAGATCAAGAGTGAGCAGTAGACACAGAGAAATAGGAAAAAACTGACTTTGATTCATATCTTTCCCTTCCTTTCCTTTACCCTCAAAATAAATGTAATTTAAAGTAAAAGAAAAAGATGTTATAACTGGAATCAATACATAATACTAGCTACTGACCTCAGAGGTGAAATGCCCAATGGAAGTAGAAACTAGTTAGAGTTTATACGTTAAATGCTTCCTCAAATAAACAGCAGGAAAGGCTGGCAAATACGTTCATTTCAAAAGTAAATATTAACTTAATGAGTTTGGTGACCGGAAAACTGAGTCTGCCCTCTTCAGATTTTCACTTCCCAGGTTGTTCTCATCAAAAAGAAAACAGAAAAAGAGGAAACACTAGTAAGGTACAAATTCTCCTACGTTCAAGTCCAAATAGTACCAAAGAAGAATCTAAAATCACCTTATGTGTCCTCAGATCTTCCCAACTGAACTGGTAGTAAAAGCAGAATATAAAATGATTTATCAAATGACATACATGCCAAAACTTGTCCATGAAATGCAATGGGAGAAGCAGCAAGTCCAAGTCTTTGTTTAGGGGCTGTGATTCTGCTGTCTAACAGCAGAAGAGGGGCCAGTCATTATCAAACACCCCCATCTCCTGCCGGCGACTTTCCCCTTCTTCCCTTACCTGCTCCAGTCATATGCCAGAAAAGTATTCTGTCTATTATAGTGGAAGGATGGCACGAGCAACCGAAAGATCACTAAATTTACTGGATCCAGTGCCTGGGCCGTGAAAGGGTTTGGCACAAAGGAAGCCCAGTGGCTGGCAGCTGAAACCATTCGCTTCAGACAAGAGGAAGCTACCTGGGTCCCCATGAAAATTAAGCAGTGTTCAGAAAAAATGGAAGAAGAAAATCCAATGATATTGGAAGCACAGGAAAGAGGAGAAAGAGATAGAGAAAATGGGTCTATTTCTTTTCTCAGCACTCACCCTACCAATAAAAAATACAAAAGTATTCAATGTCTCTTCCCATGCCCACCGAAAGTCTTTTGTCTTTCTTACTGAGATGTAAATATTAAAAAGATCTGCCTGTTTCCTCTGTATTTTTAACATTCACAAAGATTTCAGCTGTCACAATATGAAATAAAAATGAAGCTAGAGTCACTTCACATGCAGAAGGTAATAATCCAAGTGTACATATTCAGGATTTGAAGAAAAAGAATGGATTTATTATCTGACATTTTCTGTTCAATATTAACCATTTTGTCTTGTTCAACGAGGGCAATTTACACCCACTAAAAGATGCTCTGACACTGTTCTTGGAACATGCCAGTTACAGCACATACCAACATCATTCTTCTCAGGCCTCCCAGCTCAAACCAGTCTGCAGGTGGTCCACAGCATCTCATCCAACAGTTAGTTAACCTTCTGCAACCTTCATCATCTGCAGAGCCCTCATATCCAGCCAGAAATTTTTATTAAACAAGTAAATACTAGAAGGATCAAGCTTATATCTCACCAAACAATTCCACCCAATCCTCATCTAAATCTAGACAGAAATGGCAATACATAGTTGTAATATAACCTTGAAAACTGAAATCTAAAATGTAAAGAGTAATTTAGAAGAGACCTCCCTGATCTTACAACAATTAACCATGTTCTCTTCAGCAACATTTTTATTAACATAATTATTTAATCTCCCTGGGCATCAGAGTTTCTGCTCTGTGAAATGGGTGTAACTCAGCTCAAAAATGACATAGATCTACTGCAGGTTCACTTTCTGTGAAGTCATTAGGAAAAACCCACCATCAGTTAGAACTACTATCAAACATCAGTTGCTTCTTTGTAAGAACTTTAGGTTCTTCCCCCATCTATATGCTGCATACTTCATTCATAGTACCTGTATGGTCTTTCTCTCTTCTCCTGGGAGGCAGCCTAGTAAAATGTTAAGCACACATACTTTGGAGGCAGAGAGACTAGGTTGGAAACCTGGATTAAACCACTTTATAGCTGAAGAACTCTGAGCAAGTCACAACTTCAATGAACCTCAATATCCATATTATCTACTTGTTGTATTTCCTATTTTCGGATGTTTTCCCCAATGCTGGGACTACTCATGACTTACAAAACTGAGATGATACTCTATATACTGTGTTTGTTTTGACTTAAACAATTAACGTTGTAATTTTTATTTCATTGCTTTTTAGTACTACATATGTTTTCTGCAATGAGCATAATTACTTTTCTCAATAGCAAAGAAAAAAATTATTCAATGAACAATATGTAATTGTGATAAGAAAAATTCCTCAAACTGAAGAAAATCCAGGGTGAGTTTAACATGTCTATGTTACCTGAAAAAATGTTCAAATGGAGGAAAGTGTATATATAGAATGATATAATAGGAGAAGTAAAGAGAATGCTGAAGATAGTCAACATGAGTCATCCAAAATTGTGGTCATTTACTTAATGTCAGCCATATGGGTTTTAATATTTTTATCTTTTAATAATCACACAGAATTTAATGCAATATACAATTTGCAGTATATCTTGCAAAGTACATACTTGTTTATTTTTTTCCTTTTATAACTAAAGCACTTTTTGTTGCACATGTAACCCATCATTTAGGCAAAGTAACACAAAGCTCTTGGGGAAAGTTCTGAACTCAATTAGGACATCTGGGAACAGCCATATGTTACCAAGCCTTTTCCACACCTGAACCTCAATATCTAATGACCCAGGGATGCTAATTTATAAAATTGAATAGTCTGCCTTTTAGGAGAAGAGAATCAAGCACTGCAGAACATTCTCCATCATATTCACTTGCAGATAATACAAAGGCACTTCAAAAAGTTCATGGGAAAACAGAATTAAAAGTTAATATGAACCCATGAACTTTCTGAAGTACTGTGAAGCTCTTTTACCTGCCCGAAATCCTGCTGACTGGGCCAATTGTTGAGCTAGGGCTGCGTCTGGAGCTCACAGACCCCTTGAGCCCATTGTCCAGATGGGCCGCAAACCCTTCACATGCCAGGCTGGGTCACCAGACCCCTCACATGCAGGTCTACAAGCTAGGTAACCCACCAAAAAGATCCTTGGAGCTATACATCCGAGAGCATGGTCATGCAGGCAGATGCTGGAGGCAGACACTGCTCTGCACAGGTGCACTAACTTCACCCCCCACACACACAAAATTTACAAAGAATGTGCCACACCACCCCCAACTGTGCCTAAGACAAGGGGACCTGATTAAATTATTCTGTTTTTCCAACAAGGACCCTCATATAACTGAAGATTTCAAATAAATAAGCACCTATAACACAAAACAATTTGACATTCATGGTACTCTAACTGCAACCTAGCCCCTTTCTTTCCCACACAAGAAAATACATCCAAATACCATTGAGAGGTTGACATCAATCTACTCTATTTTTTTAAAGAAAATTATTTACACACTTCAATATTTCAGCTGATCAGAACACAGAATTGTAACGAGATGTCTGCAGTCTGCTAGACTAGAATGACAATTCCCAAACTGTGAATGTTAAGATACTTTCTGAACATCACACTCTACAGACATCTCACATTAAGATACCCATAGATTGAGAAAATACAAATAAACACATGGAATTGAAGACTCTTATACTCCTTGGGTTCTCTACCCAATTCCAAGTCTCTTTCAACACTTACAAGTATAATTTGCAAGGTCAGAAAAAAGTATTTTTATCAGTGAAAAATCAAATAAGTGTTTACCTGATGTATTTTAGTCTAGGTATACAAGTACATGTTGAAACCATTTTTGCCTACTTTATCTTAAGTATATGGTCATAAAAACCTTAAAAAATTTTTTGCAACAAATTCCTTACCCATGCACATGAAATCCAAAATCACAGAATCTAAGAAGCTAAAAAGCAAAAACAAGTATTAATCTCATTACTTAAAAAAAGCATATAATGTTAAGCTATAAGACACTATAATAAATAGTACCATCATTTAATGATTTCCAATCATTAAAGAAAAACTTAAGAAAATCCCCAGGCTCATATGCTTAAAACAAAGAACAGTTCATAAAAAAGAATTAACAAAACTAAAAGTTAATAAGAAAGGAAAAAACCAAAACTTAAAAACTAAATAATAAGGGGCCGGCCCGGTGGCGCACTGGATGGTGCGCCGCTTGGGAAGCGCGGCGGCGCTCCCGTCCGAGGGTTCGGATCCCACATACAGACCGGCTCCCGCTCACTGGCTGAGCGAGGCACGGGAGCAGCACCGAGGCTTGCGATCCCGTTGCCGGTCCCCGGTCCGGTACGGGGGCAACACTGAGGGTTGCGATCCGTTGCCGGACACGGAAAAAAGACAAAAAAAGACACACAAAAAAAATAATAAAATGATTTTATGTCTTATTTTATGTTTTTATTTTCTCCCTTACCTTATTGAGTATATCTATCATCCTTATTTTACATTCTTGGTCTGTGTGTTCTGATATTTCTGCTTCAGATAGTATATGTTGCCCAGTTTGTTGACATTCTCTTCAGATAGTTACATTTTTTAGATGTCTAGTAAGCTTGCCCTCTGAGCTTATAGTCACCCAAGGGTTACCCACTACTCGATCCGTTGCCGGACACAAAAAAAAAAAAAAAAAAAAAAAAAAAAAAAAAAAAAAAAAAACTAAATAATAAATTAAAAGAAAACCAGAATGAACTTTACATACTGAAAATAAAACAGATTCAGAAGAGAAAATTACTTCAATTACTATCTTTAAATTGTGAAAGAGCTCCTTCAAGAAGCCTAAGATATTGATTTGTCCTGAAGAAATGAAGCTTGCAAAACTGAGAGCAAATTGCTGACTCCAATATTTTAAAATTATGTCTTTTGTAAATTTTATGATACCAAGAATAAGAAGAGGTAAGTGTGTTTTGGACTATAAAAAAATGAAGTGTAAACTACAGATTCCAGTCCTCAGAAAAATCTGACCCTCTGGCTTAGCTGATTTCAATTATCATTATGGCTCCCAGTATGACAGAGCGTCTCAACCACAACCAAGCAACTTAAGGATTTACAAATCAGTGGGGCTCAAATTCCAGTCAGAAGAAAAATGGGCATAATGTATCCCCTATGGCTGGGTCCATTCTGTATTTGTTGAAGAAAATCATCAGTACTTAGGCTGTAAAGAAAGACTTCCTATGTCAAAGGTCAGCTTTCTACAAATGAATTCAAACATTCAAAAAAGAACATCGCCCAGGAGGGAGCACTCACCACCCTTATAGGACAGACTTCCTACAGGCAAATGCATGTGTGCACAACAGAAAGAGGACACTACTCATGCTTTCAATACCTGTAACATTCTGTCTTTTGAGAATTAGAAATATGAAGTGACTAATTCTCCAAAATGTCATACATTTCGCATTTTGTGACATGTACTTCCTCTCTGAATCTTTACAGCACTACCCAGACATTCTAGCCACTGTCTGGGATTAGACATAATGATGGTAATTATGTCTACCATAATTAGGATGATGGTAAATGTGATCAAACATTTATAGAAGGGAAAAACTTAAGCACAGAAAGTTTTAAACATCTGTAAATTTAAACTAAATTTCCAATAAGAGAATTAAGGAGGAAGTGAGGTTCTTTTCAAAATGTTGAATTTGAAATTTAATGGTATACCGGTTTACTGGCATAATCAAGAACAGGCTGGAAATTTCTAGACCTCTTGTGTGGGACAGGTTCACAACATCTAGAGCTGGCAGACATGACCATGGTGAAAATCAAATAGGACATAAAGTGATATTAAATCTTACTATAAGAGAGAGTGAGATTGAATCTCTGCCCAGGCCCAACACTGCAAGATGCTAGGAGCTGGTCGACCTGTAAATGTGAGATTGAATTCTGTGAGAACATATCCAGAGCTTGACATACAGCAGACACGAGTAAACACACCTGATGAACAAATCTTTGAATAGGCAAGTATCCTGACAAGAAAGACATTTTGAGAAAGCTGGTATGGAAAAGTGAAGGACAGAGCAGTGACCCAGTAAAAAGCTTATCGAGACGAAAGAGGTGAGCATACTGAGAAGAAAGTGATCATGTTCTGAACAAAGATGGCAGCAGCTGGAATAATGATGAAGGCACTGAAATAAGAGATAACAGTTTGATATTAGTGGAAAAGTGGGAAAGAGATAAATCATGAAGGACTTGAAAGCCAAGCTAGGAATTTAGACTTGAACCTACAGTTGACAGGGAGCTTTAATAGTGATAGGCAGGAAAATAATATGATTTGTATTTCAGATCCATCATTCTGTTGGAATTGGAGGCAAGCTGTAGGCAGGGAAGCCAGTTGAAAGACTACTGCAAGTCCAGGCATAGATGATGAGGCTGAATGTACACATCAGCAGCAGGAGTGGAGACGACAGCAGAGAACAAGAATCAAGCCAATGCCTGGCCTGAATGTGGGGTATGGAGAGTTTAGGATGGCATCGGGTTTCTGCCCTGGAAAATCATATGGTTGGTTGAGCCAATTGCTGAGATAGGGAAGAGAGAAGGTGTAGATTTGGGGAATACAAAAAAATTAGCAATATTTTGTGAGTGCTGAGATCGAGGTGACTGTGAGACACAGAGGCAGAAATATCTAATGGGCAGCTGGACATCTGGGTGTGGAGTTTGGAGCAGAAAGCTGAGTTAGCTGTTGCAGTATAATAAGGGAGTAGCCCAAAGCAAGGGGCAGACAAACCACTCAACATGAGCATGAAAAAATGACTACAGAGGACGGGAGACTTCAGTTACGATACAAGAGACAAGGGAGACTTAAGCATGCTCAGAGCCTGCAGCAAAAGTACCTGTAAAAGGAAGAGACAGAAAATATAGAAAAGAAAGGAAACAACCAATTATGCAAGCTTCTGGAGTAGAAAGGAAGGGAAGGAATCAAGAGGACATGAGGAAGAATTTGTCTGGAACAGGAGAAAAGACACATCTTTCTCTGAGATTGGGGGTAAAAGGAAGTAAGATTGGAGCAAATGAAGGTACATGTGTGGGCAGGATGCTGACTCAGAGTTCATGCCTGATAGTATTAAGTATTCTAAGAAGCTGGAGGGTGTTATGAGTTAAATTGTATCTACCAAAAATTACTATGTTGAAGTTTTAATCGCTAGGACCTCCAAAAGTAATCTTATTTGGAAAGAGGGTGGATGCAGATGTAATTAGTTAAAATAAGAAGAGGTCATGCTGGAGTAGGGTGAGCCCCTTGTCCAGTATGACTGGTGTCCTTATAAAAAGGGGAAATTTAAATAGGCAGAATGCATTGAAAAAGGTAATATTTAAGAGATTCAGGAAAAAGATGACAAGCTAAGGAGAGAGGCCTGGAACAGGTCCTTCCCTGACAGCCCTCAGAAGGAACCAACTCTGCCGATCCTTTGATTTCAGAATTCTGGTCTCCAGAACTGAGACAATAAAATTCTGTTGTTTAAGCCTCCCAGTTTGTGGAACTTTGCTATGGCAGCCCTAGAAAACTAATATAGAGGGAAACCCACCTACTGAGGGAGGGAGAGGTAGAAGAGGGTAGCTAGAAGTTTTGAGGGGAAATGAAAAGGTTCAGCAAGAAACAGGCCAGTGACACAGCCACACAAATGCAAGACTGCCACGGGTGCCTGAGCTTCCAGCTAAGGCTGGAAATGATAAATTTATTTATAGAGTAATTTCCTCAAGCAGCTCTTGGCAGCCACTAGGTAAGAGAGGAAAAGATGCCAGGTCAAAATCGAGGGCTGGCAGAGTAGATTACATGCAAAGTACAAAAGGATAAAGCCATTGAGGATACTGGCAAGGGAGTGATATACGTTGAGTGGACAGGGAAGAAAACAAAGGAAGGCAGATGGGTTTGGGGCTGAGACAAAGGGATGGGGCAGGCAGAGAAGGGGTCATCTAAAAACTGGACACCAGCAAAGAAAAGATATCGGGAATACAGCAGGAGTGAGAGAACTAAGGAGGAAAAATTGTTATGGAGAGTTAATATTTTAGATTTGTGACAGTCCCAGTGAAATGATCCAGTCCCTGCAGAAACTGACTATGGGTAAAGTAGGAATGAGATGAGGAAGACAGGGAACTCTGAAGCTACACTGTTGTATACAATGCATACATCATTCATATGGACACTGAGACCACCCTGAGACCACCACTGAGACAATGATAGGGTGGAGAAAAGACTGAACCAGCTTCCACTGCTCTCAATGAATGGAAAAGAATGACCAGGAATATTCCCAAATTGGATTTGTATCTAACCACTAGACTCTAGTTCTTATAAAAATCACTGCCCCATGGGCCGGCCCGGTGGCGCACTGCTACGATGCGCCGCTTGGGAAGCGCGGTGGCGCTTCCGCCGAGGGTTCGGATCCCACATACAGACCGGTTCCCGCTCACTGGCTGAGCGAGGGGCGGGCGCAGCGCCGAGGGTTGCGATCCTGTTGCCGGTCCCGGTCCGGTACGGGCGCGACACTGAGGGTTGCGATCCGTTGCCGGACACGAAAAAAGACAAAAAAAAAAAAAAAAAATCACTGCCCCATTTATCATCTCAGATATTATAATCATATCTTTATACAAAACAACGAAGAAGGACATGGACTAAAAGCTAAGATTGGTATACATTGTCTCCACCTATCTAACAGAATTATTATATTAAACATATAGTAAGCAAGTTAACCTATAAAAACAGGCTTGGAGCACTCAAAGTAAACATTTTAAGATTTTTATATGTTTTGTACACATCTTCCTAAGATTCAAAAAATAAAATAGCTGAAAAAGCCAAAGTAAGTGCTGGCAGCCCCTTCTACTTTAAATACATGAAATAACTGACCAGAGGGCCAGCCCGTGGCTCATTTGGGAGAGTGTGGTGCTGATAACACCAAGGCCACGGGTTCGGATCCTTATATGGTGATGCCCAGTTAGCTCACTTGGGAGAGCATGGTGCTGACAACACCAAGTCAAGGGTTAAGATCCCCTTACCGGTCATCTTTTTTAAAAAAAGAAATAACTGACCAGAGCGGAGAACCATTAGAAAACTCATAAATGATCACCCACTTTTTTTCCAAACAAATAAGTGCTTAATTGTCTGGATTATATACCATAAACAAATAAAACTCTGTATTTCAAAGTTTACTTCGATCGCTAAAATGTTCCTATTTCTCACTAAAGTAAGCCAAGCAAAGTCAACACTTTGTTCTGGCAACTCATCTGAGCTAAATAAGACAAGCATGAAGCAAAACTACAGTATTTAATTATTTAATTTAGGCACAAGAGCAATTCATGAATTGCTGTAGCTTTAGACATTTCCAACTCTTTCTGTACACGTGTATTACACACTTATTTGGAACTTTTGTCTCCAAAGCTCGAAAGTTTATATGTGTGGTAATTTTACATTGGTAAAGATTAACTGTATTTTCTGAACTTTTATAATTTAGGTATCATTATTACTCTAAAACAAATGATTAAATCAAAAAATAAGATTCAAATCTTCACGTGAAATCATAATGTGGCTATTGTTCACTGCCCCAGAAGAATGGGGCCACTCAAGGGACATGACCTGGCCATTTATTGGGGACAAAAGGCTAAAAAGACATTTGGAAAGTTCTGCAATAGTGTCATAGATATGAAGTTCACCCTTCCTGGAGGCTCTCATCACAATGTCACCAAAAACACTGTGTCCACTAAATACTATGAAACAAAATACCAGTCGTTTTCCACCATCAATCTGGCTTACACATTTGTTTCTCCAACAATTATATATTTAACTCCTTCATTTTGGCCAAGTACTATGCCAAACCCTGAGGACCCAAACATTAAGAAGTTGGGAAGTGGTAGGGACTAATAAAATTTTACTTGGGATATCCTTATAAATGGTTGGCCCATCCAAGTCAAATGTACAGATTAAACCCACAGAACATAAATTGGCTAATATTTTAGTCAGGGCCCAAATACACAATGAATGAGGGGCAAAATGATCATTCTTAGAATGTCCTCTCTCCAACTATAATGAACTCCAGCAAAATTTCCTACCATTTGTTTATCATTGTAAATATCTGAAGGCCTCAATACTTAACTTCTAAACGTGTTCATGTATGAGCACTCACATACACATAGATATACATACATGCATGTGGATATACACACATACATATAGATATACACACATACATACACAGTTCCTGAATCTAATTAAGGTTGGTTTTGAAAATAAGCAGTCGTGGTACAGTATCCCTCCTTATCGTTGGTTTCGCTTTCTGCAGTTTCAGTTACCTACTGTCAACTGTGATCTGTAAATATAACATGGAAAATTCCAATAAACACTCCATATGTTTTATTTTTTTTTTTTCCTTTTTGTCTTTTTTCGTGACCGGCAATGGATCACAACCCTCAGTGTCGTGCCCGTTCCGGACCGGGACCGGCAACGGGATCACAACCCTCGGTGTTGCGCCCGCACCTCGCTCAGCCAGTGAGCGGCCGGTCTGTATGTGGGATCCGAACCCTCAGCGGGAGCGCCGCCGCGCTTCCAAGCGGCGCACTGTAGCAGCGCGCCACCAGGCCGGCCCCACTCCATATGTTTTAAATTGCACACCATTCTGAGTCCCACTCCATCCCGCTGCGGACATCAATCATTCCTTTGTCTAGCATCTCCACGCTGTAGACACCACCCGCTCATGAGTCACTTAGCCATCTGGGTTATCAGATCCACTGTGGTGGTATGGCAGTGCCTGTGTTCAACTAACCCTTGTTTTACTTAATAATGGCCCCAAAGGGCAAAAGTAGTTATGCTGACAATTCAGATATGCCAAAATGAAACCGGAAAGTGCTTCCTCTAAGCAAAAAGGTGGAAGTTCTCGACTTGAAAAAAAATCATATGCAGAGGTTGCTTATCTGGAAGATAAGAAGGAATCTTCTATCCATGAAATTGTGAAGAAAGAAAAATAAATTTGTGCTAGTATTGTTGTCACACCCCAAACTGCAAAAGTTATGGCCACAGTATATAGTAAGGGCTTAGTTAAGAGGGAAAAGGCATTAAGTTTATGAGTGGAAGACATGAACAGAATGTATTCCAACTGACAGCAATAGGGTTTGGTACTACCCAGTTTCAGGCATCTACTGGGGGTCTTTGAATGTATCCTCCGCAGATAAGGGGGAACTACTGTAATTCAGTCTAAGAATAAACAAATAAGCTAATATTTTTTTCTCCTTTGTTCAAGGTCAAACATTAACACACACTCTGGAGGAATCCTCTACATGAATCAGGGAGTAACAAGGAATCTCCAGCCCAGGCACCCAGGGAGGCCACTCCTTGGGCTAAGGAGCCCTCTAGCTCATAAACACTTAGTAAGGAGAGTTTCCACACCTCAATGCATACCTCAGACACTGACCCAGCCCTCAAATTTCAAGAAGCAAATCTGAGTTGAATTTCAATGGACTGTAGAGTGCCCCACCTCTGGGAGAGGAAAAGTGGAAAACCATGATTTCAAGAAAACTTCTACCACTATAATCTGAAAATGATCACAGAACTCAGTTCTTCCTATTTATTTAGGCACAGATCTGGTGTTCTTTTCTAATCTTGATAAAACTGCAATTTTATATTGATTGTTATGTTCTTTAGAATCCTACATTTAGAGCTAGAAAATAACTTGAAGATCATAATCCAACTGACTGATTTTACAAATGAGAAAACTGAGGCTGAGGTAAATTAAATCACTTGCCCAAATAGCTAGGAAGTGGCAAAGGAGAATCCACATTGCCTGACACTCAGTTCATCACTCTCTCTAATCCTCTGCAACAGATGTTTACTCATATTCAACAGATATTTATTGAATGTTAACCATGTGCAACACACCCAGGGATTACAAAGCTGAATGCAGTCATCCCTTCATGGAATCTAAAAAATGGTGGGTTTTAGATAACAATTTCACAGTTTTAGTATGCAAATTATTATGCAAAGCTTATATGGAATTTTAGAGGAGTATCTGAAATTAACTCTCCTCGTGGCCCTAATTCTTAATTTCTAACTGAATCCTTCCATTCTCTTTGTAGCCTCCTTCCAACCACAAAAAGTGGATGCCATGGTGAGCTCAAAAATGATGATGATGAAGGCAATGAAAATGATAATACCAATTATAAAGCACTTACTGTATGTTAGCCATTATTCTAGAACCTTTACACACATTACCTTACTGAATCCTCTCAACTACCTTAAGAAGGAGATACTATTATTATCTCTATTTTACAAAAGGTATGGAATTAATGAGTCAATTGTTCAATCAGAGGGTGGCTGTGTTAGGGTTTATACCCAGACATGCCTTCATTACCACTATATCCCAGGCTCCTGGCCTTGGGTCTTTCTTTCTCTGATTAGCTAGAAATGACCTGGCCTCTCTGGATCTCAATTTCTTCATCTTTGAAATGATGGAGTGGGAAAATGATGATTTCCAATAGCTGTTCCAGGTCTAGAATTCTGTCATTTACTGACTTACAATAATTAAGCAATCTCATGTCACAGAGGAAGGAAAATACTTAAAAGCTAAGGATGATTTTGCCCCAAATTACAAAATCCAGACCTTTGACTATGCAGAGGTTTCAGAATAAGGGGGAGAGGGGTACAGGTCTAATAGACCCTTAACCTTATATAATCCTTAACCTTCATCTGGACTCCAGCCTCAGTTTTGTTTCGTGAGCATGTGTGTGCATGCACGTGTGCATGTATGTGTGTGTTTTAAGGTAACAGTACAGCCACATGAAAGAATTATTAACAATGATAACAATTACAATCATTAACAATGGTGTTTAAGCAAGAAAAGAGATTTCTAAAATTCCTAATGATGATTAGGAAGAGTGTGTAAAAACATGGGAAAATATAATTTTATAGGTTAAAAGAAAAAAGCAGGATATAATAACAAGCTATGTTTCTTAAAACAGACAGGAAGAAGCAAGAACATTCAACATTGGTTGTATCTGGGTAACAGGATTTAGAAGATTTTTCTTTCTCCTTTTCTTTATTTCTCTTTTTTTTGTGTAAGCTTAAATTATCTCCATAATTAGAAGGGAGACCTTTCTTCACAGAGAAAAGGTGCCCAATATTCTCACATTGATTTCTTCCGAGAAGAAAGAAAACACTCTCATGAAAACACCTCAGTAACAATGCTGCAGAAATTCCAGAAATACAGGTTTGGAGGAAAACACCATTATTATCTACTCTGAACAGGGAAGAAAAGATTCCTGTATTGCTTCAGGTCTAGAAGAATTAAGTTTTAGAGGATGTTACAGGAATGCTGGCAGAGGAAGTTGTTCTGGAGTCCAGGGACACACAGCTTTGTAGAGCTCAGCCCAGGAAAAAAAGAACAGGTGCAGCAGATGAGGCAGCAGACCGTGGCAGCCAAATGACGCTGGCCCCATCCAGAAATCCTGGCCTGGAGCAGGTTCTCCCTGAGGGGACCTGCTGCACACCATGCTCAGCCACATGGCCAAGGGGACTTTCCATGAGCCCAACTGCCCTTTCCTCACTGAAGCACCGCAGCAGAGGGAGGAAAGGTAGCCTATTTCATGGAATACGTAACGGTTAAAACAAATCAACCAACTAACCCAAACTAATCCATGCTTTCATTAGGCTGTAGGGTAAGCACACTGTATAGATACATCTCTGTTCATGAGATGTAAACATACACTATATATATATATACCACACAGATCAATGACTGTGGCTTTGGATGGTTACAATGAAACACTTTACTCTATAGCACTCTGAAAACATTTTATAAACACATTATTTCTCCAGTATAATTTTTTTATACTACAAAAATTCAGGAAAGAGTGCAATTTAAAAATCACATTCAGGATGCTATTACTTACATATGAACCCTCTGCCTTGCTTGAAAAGGCTTTCTTTTTTTTTTTCACTTTTTTTTTTTCACTACTTTGTAGCAAGCATATAAAGACAGATCTGATATAAAAAGAATAGGAAAACTAGAACAGGAAAGTCAGCTCCTCCTTTGGGACACTGACAGACAATATGTGGCATCAACACCACATCATTTTTTTTTTCACTACTTTGTAGCAAGCATATAAAGACAGATCTGATATAAAAAGAATAGGAAAACTAGAACAGGAAAGTCAGCTCCTCCTTTGGGACACTGACAGACAATATGTGGCATCAACACCACATCACACCCTGATTTAGCAGAGGTCCACAAGGAAACCATGGTGCCCAATTTACCAGGAGCTCCAGACTTGCCCTAAGTATGCACCACACACTGGGCTTCTCAAGCACCACCACCAGCAAGAAGGCAACAACACAAAAGCCTGCATGTGTCTTTTAATTCGTTCATTTATTAATTTAAAAAGACATAGTTCTGTTGATTACTACCAAAATTCATTTGAACAATTATTAAAAATTTGAAAATAATATAATGTAACTAAACAGATGCTGCCTCCTATTTGTTTGGTTTTCAAGGCTTTTTTCCTCTGTTTCTAAGTGCAAAGTTGACACCTATTGACTTTATCTGTTAGTAATTAAATACATCTAACATTAGATAATGAAATTCAACCTACCTCATCAAAGGTGGTGTCGTCTTTCTTCAAAGCTATAAAATAAAAAGGGAAAGGAAACAGTCATTGTGAAAATCCCAAAGAGACCAAGTATCAAAGTTCTAGAAAACAGAAAAAAAAAGCATTATGGTGTTTTGTTTCAGAAAGTAAAATTGTCCCCAACGTGAATAACAATGTTATCATACAAATATAAAAACTGCAAATGAGAAAGAGCTACTTGCATAGCATGCATCATTGTGAAACATTTTTCATAAACATGTAAATGGAACTATCCTCCCAAATACGGAAAAGAACCATGCATATCTTTCCCCTATCTCTTCTTTAGTTGGAGTATGTTTTAGACGTGTAAAGGAAACAAAAAGTAATCATACAGAAATTTTCCTTTAAACTCCTAGTTTTTTGAGCATATATCATGTGTGATATATGAACCTTCCAAAACAATTGTTAGGATGACACCTACTCTTCATAGTGCCCTGAATGACATTTTCATACTTATGAAAGACCAAGCATGCAAAATAAGCATTGCAGAGTAAGAGACGAAATTTGAACATTTCGACATGAAAAATTTTACAACAAAGTATTTCCAAAGAAAACAATACATTCTGAATATTTTACAGGAACCAGCAAATACTTCAAATGTATTTTAAATATACATAGCTTCAGAACTAGAATTTTATCACTCTAAAGAGAAAGAGAAGAATTTCACCTACACTTGGCAAATGTCTAGTTCTCTAAATCCTACAGTTACTTAGGATATTTCAAATTAAGAAGAATGCACAAAATAGTTAATTTATCTGAAACCACTAGTTGGAGCAAAGTTTCAAATTTACAGAACTGTGCATAAGTGTTCTAGTCGGGATAGAAGCATTTGAATAGCTATTAATTGGAAGGTTATGTTCTAACAAAAGCAATGAAAGGAAAATTATTTTGGCAATTAAGCTCTGAGAAAAGTAATGTGCCTAAACTGAAGCTATCACACAAAAGCTTATACAGTCATGAGTTGTATAACGACATTTAGGTCAGTGATGGACTGCTTATATAACAATAGTCCCATAAGATTTTAATGGTCTAGGTAGGCTACACCACCTAGGTTCGTATAAGGACACTGTATGATGTTCACACAACAGTGAAATCGCCTAAGGATGCATTTCTTGAATGCATCCTTAATAATTCCCCATTATTAAGCAGCTCATGACTGTAATACATACTCTAGCAATCTTGAAAAGATCATTTTTCTGTTTCATATTACAAATTTGTCTTTTCAAAAAGATCAAGAAATATGTGATTGCAGTGGTGAGTTAAGGGAGATTCCAGTAGGCTGAGGAAGATAAAACTTTTCTAAAGCTTAACTGTTAGTCTTTCCCTTTTGCTTAAAACTGATCTATAATAGATTACTTTCTTTATTAGAGAACACTTTCTTCTGAATGGAAAATAAAAAGACAGTCCTTTGTCCCAGTCTCAAATGGCTTATCTTAAACTCAATTACCTGCACATGTTTTATTATGTATGGTACTTGACTTAACTTACATTAAATCTAAAATAGCCTATTCTGAAAAAAATATATGAGATCCTAGAGGATTCCCAATGGCTACATTTTCACTAGAATTTAACTTCTAATCTAGAAGACTCTCTTTAAATATCAGTCAAGAGTATTACTATACTATGGTATACTCCCTACTTCCTCAGCCCAAGGAGTGTCCTTTAATTAACATACTTGACTAGTGAGTCCTTTACAAAATATTAGTGATATAATTCTAAATACAAACAAGTTGCTCCATCCAAAACGCTAAATTTTTTGGAATAAGAAATTAATGGCAGAGCTGGACAGTTAGCTCAGTTGGTTAGAGTGCAGTGTCATAACACCAAGGTCAAGGGTTTGGATCCCCGTACTGGGCAGCCACGAAAAAAAAAAACAGAATTGCTCATTGATTTCAAACACAAAGTCACATATAAGCAAATTATTGTACATCCTCATACCTAGCTCTTTTAACAAAGATTAATGAAACACACACTGACTGCTGCCATGCACAAACTTTCAAATATATTGATGGCGTTTGGATGTGTTGTACCCCAAAAACTCATGTGGGAATTTGATCCCCAATGTGGCAGTGTTGGAAACTGATTGAGTCATGGGGCGGATCCCTCATGAATGGATTAATGCTCTCCCTGGGGGATGGGACAGTAATGAGTGAGTTCTTGCTCTATTAGTTCCCGTGAGAGCTGGTTGTTTAAAAAGACCCTGGCACCTCTGTTCTTTTTCTCTTGCTTCTCTCTTGCTTCCTCTCGCCATGTGATCTGCCTGTACTCCCTGGCTGCCTGCCACTTTCCACCACGGGTAGAAGCAGCCTGAGGCTCGTGCCAGATGCAGCTGTCCCAGAATTGTAAGCCAAATAAACCTCTGTTCTTTATAAATCAGCCAGTCTCAGGTATTTCTGTTATAGCAACACAAATGGACTAATACTATTTTCTTTACTTTGGACATTATAAAAGTTCTGGAAATTTAGCCATGTGTTTTCTTAACCAAAACATCCAATAAGAACTATAGTTCATACCATCACTTAGGGTACTGCAAATATGGAATGAAGATCCTCAAGTTGAGAAATGAAGAGAACAGAAAACTAAAATGTCTTGAACATCCAGACTAGACCATTTACTTCTTGCCTCCTAAGTCCCAACAGTTCCCCTGACATTCTGGATGAAGAGGCGGGGTCTAGATGTACCAAGAGAAGGAGAAAACATAAAAAGGAATTGCAGGTGCATCTGATAAGATACAAGGAACAGGAAGCCAGATACTCCCGCCTGCTCAATACTCTCAAATTCAGGGCACCATAGGGGGGGTAACGTTTTAAGACCAAGAAGTTCATTACTTCATTGAAATCTTTCATTGCTAGATTGACACCTTACATGGTTTCTTCTAAGTATTGAGTCCTTGCCCTAAACGGCAGTTAACAGTGACAACAAAGACTAATGAAGGTGTCTTCACCAGGTATTTATCAGATCATTGATGAATAAACTCTGACCTAAACAAGCACACATCTCTTTATGGATTACATTCCCTGAATGTCATCAATCATTCATGTAAACCCACAATTGTCTTTAAAGATATCAGGGAATAACAAGCATTTCGCATTATTCTGAATTAACAAAGGGGCATATATTAAACCATTTCAGATGATCAGATATTCTAGACATTGCTTCCTCTAGAAAGCTTCCAGTGATCTACCAAGATGAAAGTGGTGCTCCTGCTGTTCCCCAACAACAAATTTTGCTAATTTTCATAGTAGAATTGTCAACTACATTCACTAGCCTGTATTTCCTTAAAATCCTTAAGGACAGGGACCAGCCATATTGGTCACTGAATCTGAGTACCAGCACAATACATAGCACATAGGTGGTACTCAATAATTATCTGTTCAATTAATGAGTCCTACCTCAATGGCAAAAGAATAGCACCTTACATTTAGAGACACATTAAAGTTCTGGCATATGAAAACTATACACTGTTCTCTCTTATGAAAAGATCATTCATATAAATTCCATTTCATAGTTTTCAAATTAAAATCTTTTAAAACTGCATTGGGAGAGGATATTGTACAATAGCTAAATTTATGTCTGCACCTTTAACCTTACACTTCTCTTTTTTGATAGAATGAATTTATCAAATGATAACTGAATTCTAGAATTACACATTTATACCATAAGGTAACAAACCCAAAAATTCAGTGTAATCACAACCCCTCCCTTTTATTCAGTTCTCTCCCAAACCACATCCTTTAAGAAATGGTATACATGCAGTTCATCTCAAATATCATTAGTATGAACTTCCCTTCTCTAGAGATAATACAAATATATGTAAAGAAATGCATTCAAATGAATGTGAAGAAATGTCGGTTTAACCTTAATCATACATGGGATATTACACAAAGCCTTTCTCTTCCTAGGCTATCATTTGAAAATAAAAAAGAAACAAAGAAAGAAAAGAGGAAATGAATTTTAAAATATTTAAACTATTCAACAACTAAGTTCCCATTTGTCTTTGTTAGCCTAAATTAGGAAGAAAAAAAAAAAGTGTGACACAACTAAAGTAATTCCTAAGTAAGTGACCACCCTGACACTATTTAGCAGAAAACCATAAATACTCACTACTGAAATCGATGGCGGGAGTAAAATTAAATTATACTCATCTTATAAAAGAACCATAGCTATATTACAGTCACTCCCTGGCAGATGTCATAAATTAGAGCACTATGGCTTGAAAGCCAATGTGTTTCATTAGACCTTTTATAATGTAGTAATCTCACATCAGCTGTATTTGGGGTGTGCAGTGACAAAGTCAGCATGATCTCTGATGTGTGAATAAATTAAACATTAACATGCTACTTTTATGTAGTCAGAATTATTATTAATAATAAATATTGATTGGATATCCCATACTTTCAAACATTGTCCTCATTTTCTACAGATGAATTATTAGTAATTTCTTATGGCTAAACAATAATATTGTACATTTCACCATAAAACAAGCTACACTTCTGAATCATACTAAAAAGGCAAAAGAAAGTCACTATGTTTTTTCAAAACCATCTTAGATTGGTTAAAGGGAATGAATATACTGTGATGTTGGATTATTCAACAGGAATAAACCATTCATTTCTTGATCTCCTCATGAAGAACCAATGAAGAAAGGAGGACGACAGAAGATAAACAGAGAAACTGGAAGGAATAATTACAACTTCCAGCACTGATCCTCACCGTGTGATAGATATTGCACTAGATATTTTATGTATTTTATCCAATTTAATCTGCACAACAACCTTATGAATATTTACAGGTGATGACTCAGGGGTCTAGGGGAAATTCTACCAGATGCCTAAGGCACACAGCAAGCAGGGAAAATGGGGTTCAAACCTAGGTCTGCCTAACTCTAAAATCCATCCTCTTTCCAGGTTGGCTGTACTACAAAGTCAGTGGCCATCTCTTCTGCTTTTTCTTGCTTTCTAGCTATAAGAGCAGTATGTCAATCTAATGCAATCCCTATAATAATAATAATGATAAAATAGTGGGAATGTTTATTGAGTATTTATTATATACCACACAGAACATCATATACATTATTTCACTAAGTGCCAACAACAAAACTGAGTTGTACATGAAAACTGAAGCTCAGAGAAGTTAAGGGACCTGTCCAAGTTCACCAAGTAGCAATACCGGGAATCCTCAGCCCATCTGACACACAGCCCACATTCCTAACTCTTACACTATATAACCTCGAAGTAAAGCCACAATTCAACAGCCTCTAGCACCTCCAAAATCCTTAAGTGATCAGAATAATTTCACTGCTTTTGATTTTGCAAATAAAATAGAAAACACCAAAAAAACAGAAAAGAAAGATATATTTTTCTGTAATACTATTTCTAATAAATGTCTTGCACTTGGTAAACAACTATAATAGTTTAAAACTTCAATACTTCCTTTTACAGTATTCCACAATGAGACTTGCTATTGATAATCGTGATACTCCATCAATACAAGAAATAATCAGTTATGTTCACTTCACTGTACTCTGTTTCCTAAAGCAAGGATATAAAATCCACTAGATCTTAGACAACATTTTAACAAGTTGGACCTAAAAGGAGTTTCACATCACTAAATCTCAGTAAGCTAGAAAATCCAATTAACTATAATACCCCATTTGCCAGCATTGTAGTTAATCAGATTTTACTGATTGTCGATCAAAACCTTGAAATTATTTAAACATAAGGAATTTTTATATTAATGTCCTTCGTTTCTTATTGAGACTCAATTGCAATGAATTATTTAACACAAAACTGGAAGGGCTCCAACAGAGTCATTAGCATTAGTAAATATACAGTTAATGTGTTTTAGAACAGGGCTTAATGGACTGCAGAACCCACCTCTCTGACAGTTTGGGCTGGGGGTGAAATATCCTCGTTAATAATGCACACAATTCAACACCTCACTCTCTCACACTCTTCTTGGCTTCAAACTTCATTTTAATGTAGTGACTCCCCATACATATCCCTAACCCTGAAGAGTGAAAAGGGCAAATATCCAATACATATAATAAATAAAACCAGGACTAAATATTGGTTTCACACCATAACTTTTTAGTCATCTTGGGAAAGATTTTGTATACCAACACAGAATTTTAAGTCAAAAGACAACAAAAAACTTAGCTAAATTTTGATCCATGTTTTCTCTCACTTGAAGAAAGTTTGCATATTTTACAATGAACGGGTGGAACAAGACCTATAATACTCATGTACACTCCAAGGTTTTATTTTAAGGAATTAAGCACCTTTATGCTTAATTTCCATTAACACCTTCATTAACATGGATGACATGTTAAACAAGTGAAACAAAGGCTAGAAAGCTTCTTAGAGACTCTGAGGGGTTACTTTTTGTGCTTGTAGGATCCTCTTGCTGGCAGCAGATATCTGTAACAATGAAAGTTATGACAGTAGGGGAGGCAGCCAAGTCTTCGGTTAAAAGGGGTTTTCTACGGCCAACACTCAAAATCGAACAAACCCATCCCCGGTGACACTGTTATCACCCTGTTACAGTCTATGGCATGGATTTATTCTTAAGCGTCCTAAATATTCCTCTGTCGGTTGTGAGTCGATTGGTGGGTTTAAAGACAATAAGCTCCAGCAAATGGAACAAGTTCGGGAGACTTATTCCCAAATGTCCAGTGGATAACTCCACAGAGCACATTTGTCTCCAGCAGCGGGAACATTCAGAGACCTCGGTACTGAACACCTAAATCTCGCTTTCTAGGACCTGAAGTACCGAACAAAAGGTCCCAAGGTATCTGTCCCACTTCTCTTAAGGTTGGATATGTTAAACAATACAAGAGCACAACCCAACGTTTCACCAATTTCCAAAGCTAAATGACTGACTAAACACCCAGCACCAAAGCCTGCGAGCCAAAAAAAGATAGCAAATGACCTGAGTGGCCGCGCAGCCCAGTGCGTGGCGGGGCACGGGGTGTCCCCTCGCCCGTCCCCCGCGGGTGCGAAGGAGCCGGCAGTAGTGGCGGTCAGGGGGAACCCAAACTGTAGGCTTGACAGAGTCCACAAACGACCCCCTAGGCCCTGGGGGAGGGGGTGTCTCTCCGTTCCGTCGTCGCCCTCCCCCGAGTCCCCAGCTCTGTTCCCTCGATCCTCCGCCCGCAGCGCACCCCACGTTCGCCCGGGGTGGCAGCCGCATGGCTCGTGCAGGGAACGCGGCGGGAGCGCGGGGACGAGGCTGCGGGCGCCGTGGGCGCCGGGCGGGGTGCCGGGGGCAGCGCACCACTCACCGATGCGACTGAAACTCTCCGACAAAGTTCTCCTCAACTTCTTCATCTTGCCGATCTTCTCGGCCGGCTGCGGCTCAATGAGGTCGCACATCTGGACGACGCGGGGCCCGGGTAACTTCCCCAAACTGGTCCAGAGCGGGGCGCAGACAACGGCGAGGGCGCGCGGCGCTGGGAAGGCGGCGCCTCCTCCTCCTCCTCCGCCTCCTCCCGCGCCGGGAGGCGACGCGCAGGGCTCGGGAGGCGAGCGGCTGGTGGCAGGCTCCGCTCGGGCCT
>NW_007729633.1:190232-196079 GCF_000696425.1 Galeopterus variegatus | reverse complement strand
CCTCCCGGGGCCCGCTGGCGCCCCCTCCCGGCCGTCCCCGCGCTCCGGGACCGCGGCGGCGGAGGGCAGCGAAGGGGTGGGGCTGGGAGTGGGCCGCGTCTGGGGACTGCGTCTCGGACTGGGGGAGGCGGCCGAAAGGAAATGGGCTGAGTCCGGATCCTTTCAGCGGGCTTCACTTTGCCACGGACGCCTCTGAAAAGGGCGCGGAGTTGGGTGGGGGGAGGCCGCCAGGACTGCTTCTCGGATGGGATGCGGTAAGGCCTTGGGACGCATTCAGGTGTAGGGGTGACTTTTTTATTTGGCCGAGGAAGCTGCGAAGTGAAATATCCGAAGGGAAAAGTGGGCCCGTTTTTTGAGGGTCAAGTGCAGAAGTGGAAGCTTCAACCGTAACCCCCCAGAAGGCAGTGCCCGTGCTGCTTCCCTCATCCCGATCTCTGACACTCGGTGACAGGTATGTAGATGTAGGTGATTTCTGATATGAATACCCAGTTCTGCAGTGAATAGCAAACACAACCATTGGTCTGTTTATATCCCATTTTTACAGTGTATTTCTGATTTGGAAAACATGATGGCTGAAAAGATGCTGACCTCCTTTTGCCCCATCTCAAAACAAGAACTTTAAAAAGGAGTGGGGAGGCTTTATGAAATCCCAAAAGAAGCAATTCCGTCAGCAAACACACAGCGTCTTCATTCTAATAAAGTCTGGTGGGGCGAGAGCTGCAGACATCAGTCTCCCAGGGCGGAGAGAAGGAAGATGGGGGAGGGGCTGAATGTGTTGATTCGGGCCAGAAACTCCTTATGAATAGAAATGTTAGTAATCTTGAGTCATCTGGCTGTGTAAGTAATAGGAGCTTGTGAGGGTGTGACAATGCTGTTTGGTTTAAAGGAAGTTTTGGGGAGTTTGTGTTTTGGTAAAAGATTTTTATCTTGAAACAAAAACTAGCCCCCTGCCTTCCTTAAATTGTGAGGTAAAACACTGATTTGTTCTGCCCTGTACTGAGCACATTATAGGGTCTTGATGGATTGCCGCTGATGAAAGACAGGAAGTCAAGCCAAGTGGGGAGCACAGGAGGGCCAGGAATTCGTCAGGAAAGTCAGTATGAGTTAAAACGCAATGATGTTGGATCCTGGCAGGCATAATCTAGATCATTACAGACAGCACCAATACAGGAAAAAGTTTGACTTTTACCACTTCCTCGCGTTAGTTCGGGAGAAAGTTATCAGCAGTTATGAATGAAAAGACAAAAGCACCCAATCAAAACACTGATGGTTTCTACAAGTCAACAAAGGTGAAGAAATATTCATTAATTAATTTATTTTTTTTTTATTATTATTATTATATTTGTCTTTTGTCTTTTTCCGTGTCTGGCAACGGATTGCAACCCTCAGTGTTGCCCCCGTACCGGACCGGGGACCGGCAACGGGATTGCAAACCTCGGTGTTGCTCCCGAGCCTCGCTCAGCCAGTGAGCGGGAACCGGTCTGTATGTGGGATCCTAACCCTCGGGCGGGAGCGCGCTTCCCAAGCGGCACACGTATCCAGTGCGCCACCGGGCCGGCCCGAAATATTCATTAATTTAATAAATTTGCGCTACTGTATGTCTGTGGCTGTGCTATTATTCACTCTGACAATGGCTGTTTCAAATACATATATATATGTGTGTGTGTGTGTGTGTGTGTTAAATATATCTTTGTTTCACCTCCCCAGTATTTCTGACTTAAAGAGTCAACTTCTGCTTAAACAAATTATGGTATATGCATACAAATGTTTAGTATGCAGCCATTTTTAAAAATGAAATAGATATGGGCCGGCCCGGTGGCGCACTCGGTTGAGTGCGGGGCTTGGGAACGCGGCGGCGCTCCCCCCGAGGGTTCGGATCCCATATAGAGACCAGTCCGCTCACTGGTTGAGCGCAGTGCGGGCGCGACACCGAGGTTTGCGATCCCTTGCCGGTCACGAAAAAAGACAAAAAGGAAAAAAAAAAAATGAAATAGATCAATATGTACTGATGTATAAATATGTCTAGGGTAAGTCATGGGGGAAGCATGTTTAATATCAAACCATTTGTGGAAAAAACATGTACGTGTATATATGTTTCTATATACATAGAAAATTTCTGGAAAAAAAAATGTTAAGAGTATGTACCCAGAACAGGGAGAACTTTTCCTTTGCACGTTATACCTTTAAGCATAGTTTGAATGTTTACCCAAACAATGCATTACTTTTATAGTGATAAAAATACTAATTTAAAACATAATAAATATTTATTTCTTTTTTCCCTACCCCACTTCAAAACTTCAGCTCTCCCATCTCCAAAAAAAAACTTCACCTAATTTCAACAGTAATTGCAATTGCAGGATAAACAGTTGTTCATCATGGAACAAATAAAGCTTGGCAATTACAAATAACCAACTTCCTATTATATGTTTATTTGCTCCCTTTCTTGGTTTTTTGGTTCTATTTTTTTTTTTCTTTTTTTCTTTTCTTTTTGGTAGCTGGCTGGTACAAGGATCCAAACCCTTGACCTTGGTTTTATCAGCACCATGCTCTAACCAACTGAGCTATCCCGTCAACCCTATCACATTAAAATGGCAAATTTTGAAAGAAGCTGCAGTGTAAAGAAGGAAATTTTCAATTTTGTGCTCTTAACATATGTGCCCTTATATTTTAGGATTCAACTCTTTCTGTGGTTATTTATTTCAAATTTTTCTTCACCTTAGAATGTAAGTTTCCTGAGGGCAGGGACCATAAAATATGAAAGGAGCAGTGCCTGTATCATGAGAGGACTTAAAGGTAATGTTTGTCAAATGAATGTAGAATGGATTGCTGCCACTGAGAAGTGATGTGTTGTCCTTGGAAACGAAGATGACTATACAGCATCTGTGTGGCATATGTATTTTCAGTGGGAGGATGGATCTGTGCCAGTTCTCCATCTGAACTTCTGGTTTACAGAATTATAGTTTTGGATGGCCTGAATTAAAGGTGCAGTGTCTCAGTACAAACAGATAAGCTTTTGTAGGGGCTGAACCCAACATGGGTTGACCTTAACCAAATTCATCAATTAAATTATGCAAGGGTAGTAAGCCTGGAGTAGTAGCAACAGTGGCTAGGAACCCAGAACTCATGAGTTCTAGTTCCTACTCTATCACTGTTGTGTGGCCTTAGACAAGTAAATGATTTTACTCACTTCTTTATAAAATGAGGGGCTTGAACTAGATGACCTCTAGACTCATTCACAGCTGCAAAATTCTAATTCTAAATTTAATAGTGAAATTTCCTCTCTCCCAGCTTACATCCTAAAGGTAGACACATTAATGAAGAGTAACTCATAGCAAAAATGATTTATTGACAAAAATTATTTGAAATTTAAGATACATTATTCCTAGCTATATTATACAGAATTATGCTTTTATTATAAAATAGAATATTATGGATCTTACTATTGATCTTTTCCACGTAAGAAAAATAGCAGGCTAATATGCTGGCAAAGATTTTAAGGGAAAGAATTCTAATCCAAATAAGATGAAATATAGAGGATTTGATTAGAATCCAAAGTACCAGCAAAAGCAGAAGCAGACTTACTAACCTGAAACAATATGAAAATATATTGTCAGAGAAAAGGAATTCATGAAACAAGGATACCACTGACATAAAGAATAGAGTTGGAAAATAAAGTTTAAAAAAGAAAATAGTAGTTTATTAATGTAAAATTTTAGAATTTAGCCGAAGTGTAGATTAAGACATGCAGTCAGAGTGTAGTTATTAAAGTGGTGGAAATTTACATAATTAAATATCCTGTTAGAACTCTAAACAGTCACCCTAGTTAATTATTTTTAGGATCAAACATTATCCTCCTCCACATCCAGGAACTGAAGTAGCACCAGGTTAAGTGACTTGTACCTAGTTCTCATTGAGTCAGTCATCAGTGAAATTGGTACATGGAATCTAAAACTCTTGTCATTGACTCTTATGTTCCAACTGTTGGACAATGTCCAGTCTTATGGGTTCCTTTTTTTTTTGACAAAGAGCCAATTGAAATCAGAAAAGGGAGGAAACAGAAGGTTGCAAAAACCACTGTAGTCAGACTCAGGTAGATGGCAGTTCCCCCATCTCTCCGCCTCATTCCATCAGCCATTCATTGCCTACTCAGTCCTAATTCAGATCATTTTCACATTTACAGAAATTGCTCTCTGCTGATATAAACCTCCAGGCTTGTGCAGGAATAAGATCTACATTTACCTGATTGTTTTATAGGCGGTTCTATATTTTTTTCATCATACATTTCAAGACACTTAGGGACCTAAGTAAATTGATCTACTTGCAAATGACTGTAGGAAGAGCAAAAGTTGCAAAAACATCCAAATGATGCTAAATATAAATTAGCTCAGAATAGTTTTGAAGAAAAGAAACTACCAGGGTCAAAGAATGCATTGAAAAACTGGTGAATTCCCTCTGCTATTAAACCATACTTAAATATTATAATGGTATATCATTCATGTTTTTCATTGTTGTATAATTTGTACTATAGAAATTTATGTGAGAGTATATCTACCACCATTCCTAGTAAGATACAACTCAATTATACTCTTTGACGTTACTTGTGTGTATGGCACAAATGTGTCAACTAAGGGTCCTCATTTATGAATGTCACCCATTTCAATGTATCGTGTTGTATCCATCAGAACTAAACTTCAGGGGCCAGTCCTGTGATTGAAGTCTAGATTTGGATGTGACAATGGTCAGAAGCTAATACTTTAGTGAACTAAAATCTTATACCTTTTGGTCAGTTCAGATGAGTCCTATTAGAACAATTAAAATGCAGCTCTCCTATCTAAAACATCCTAGCCTTTCCTCCCAAGGTCCTTGACAGTTCATCTGCACTCGCATGTCTATGCTAATCTAGTGCTTACAAGCCAAAAAAGGTATCTGTAAGATAATCATATTGATAGTGTCATTGCACATATCACATTCCCTACCTAAAATGACTTGGTATGTGTGATTTTTTAAATGTGACTATAATAGCTTTTGGTTTTTTAACAGGCTATGAATTGATTATCTCGTTTTATCTTAAGCCACAGAACTCTGAGACATTGTCATTATAACTATGTTACACAAGGAAAAGGGCCTAGAGATACTAAGAGAATGTGCCCAAGATCATCACACAGATTTCAGTTTTACATTGAGACAAAATTTTGGTTACCAAAAAGTTTTATTTTATAAAAGCTTTTTTTGTAGAATCATGTATGTAATTTTCTTTTTCTTTTGATTTACTTTGGATATAATCGTGGTTATCCTTATTGTTCAGAAAGAAACTTTTCTGAAGCCAAGAGAGTTCAAGGAACTAGCCAAACTCAACAGGTTAATGGATGGATCAAAACTCCTAAATTCTAATACTGTATTTTGCTTTTTTCTACCTACGGGAAAGAAATAAAAAGTGTGGTATTAAAAGATGTTTCAGCTGACTTAGAGTCTCCATTCTACTGTAATTGGTGTTTGTAAATGAACTAAATTTTTTTTTGTTGAAACATCGTTGCTTATACATATTTGTGGGGTACAGATTTGAATATCAGTACTTGTGTACAATACGTGATGATCAAATCAGGATAATTAGTATACTCATCTTTACAAAATGTAATCATTCTTTGTGACCTTTAACCAATTTCTCGCTAATCCCCTTCCCCTCCCCCTTTCCCACCTCTAATAACCACAGTTCTTTTCTCTCCTTTTGGAAGTCCAACATATTATTGTGGTTGTTCTTTCTTTCTTTCTTTCTTTCTTTCTTTCTTTCTTTCTTTCTTTCTTTCTTTCTTTCTTTCTTTCTTTCTTTCTTTCTTTCTTTCTTTCTTT
>NW_007729633.1:170633-189398 GCF_000696425.1 Galeopterus variegatus | reverse complement strand
TCCTTCCTTCCTTCCTTCTTTCTTTCTTTCTTTCTTTCTTTCTTTCTTTCTTTCTTTCATTTCTTATTTATTTATTTATTTATTAGCTCCCAAGTTTGAGTGAGGACATTTGGTATTTCTCTTTCTGTGTCTGGCTTATTGCTCTTAACATAATATTCTCCAAGTTCATCAATGTTGCTGAGAATGGCAAAAAAAAGAAAACTAAACATTTTAAAATTATCACTTGTTGAACCATTGCTACATGCTAGACACTTAATGACATTACCTCTAATCTCACCATAACCCTATGAAGTATCTTTTATTATCTATTTTACAAGTGAGAAATCTAAGACCCACAGAGATCAAATTAATTTCTTAAAACTCTTCAGCTGATTAAATATAAAAATTATAGAAGAATTGGAAAATCACAATTTTGCAACCCCCAGTGTAATAATTGATTGAGGCAAATAAATCACTGGACATAAAGTTGTTGAGTAAAGCATATCACATGGTAATTGTCTTAGTCTGTTTGGGCTGTTTTAACAAAATACCATAAACAGTGTGGCTTATAAACAACAAACATTTATTTCTCACAATTCTAGAGGCTGGGAAGTCCAAGATCAAGGCACAGGCAGATTCAGTGCCTTGTGAGGCCCTGCTCCTTAGAGATGCACCTTCTTGCTGCATTTTCACATGGTGGAAGGGACCAACATGGTGGAGAGGCCTCCCAAGGGCCTCTTTCATAAGGGCACTAATTTCGTTAAAATCTAATCACTTCCCAAAGGTCCCACCTCGCATTACTATTACATTGGGGATTAGGCTTCAGTATATGAATTTGGGGTGGGGGGACGGCAGACACAAACATTCAGAACACAGCAGTAATAATGGTCTAGAATATAATCCTCCAGAGATTGCATTCAAAATGGAGAGATGGGCTATTATGCCCTTTCCCAAGTGATCAAACGTAGCCTCAATGATAGGGAAAAACCTGATATCACATGCTCCCTGATGTAAGGCAATAAGAGGTACCCACACCGCCTGTGTAGTATTTATACCACAAATGTTTAACAATCAGAAAAACCCAGAATGTGAGACCTTCTATAAGATTACTGACCTGGGCTTTTCAAAATATTCAATATTCATGCCTGTTCATGAAAAACAACACAAAACAAAAAAAAGGCAAGTGGATTGTTCTAGATTAAAAGAAACTAAAGAGACATAGCAAGCAGAAGTAATGCAAAACTTGGATTGGATCCTGGATTCAAAAATAAAATAAAATAAAGTCATGAAGTATTTTATAACACAGTTATAAAATATATTTGAGAGTACAGGAAATTAAAATATCAACTATGTATTAGATGATACTGTTGAATTAAAGTTAATTTTCTTAGGTGTGACAGGTATTTGTGGATAAAACGTCATGATGTAAATAGTACAAATGGTCAATAACAAAAGTATGTGTTCAAATGGTTCAACAACAAAAATACATACACATATGTACATATACATCTGTGTGTGTGTACACACACACAAGGGAGAAGGGGGAGTAAATGTGACAAAATGTTAAAAACTGGTGAATTTAGGTAAAGAATATATGGCAGTATTCATTGTCTTATTGTTTCAACTTTCTGTAGGTTCTTAAATTTTCAAAATAAAAAGGTAAAATAGAACAAACCAACCCAGCTGGTAAGTGGCATGTCAATTATGTTCTAAAGCTGGTATTTGGTTCACATTACACCACCACCTCCACATCTGAGGAAAATATGAAAAGTACTAATGTCAGTAATGGATTGATAAAATGTAGTTTGATCACAATTAATATTTAATTCAACATTCCTAACTATGAGGACAAGTCATATCAAAATTACTTGGGGAGGGCCGGCCCGGTGGCGCACTGCTACAGTGCGCCGCTTGGGAGCGCGGTGGCGCTCCCGCCAAGGGTTCGGATCCCACATACAGACCGGTTCCCGCTCACTGTCTGAGCGAGGTGTGGGAGCAACACCGAGGGTTGCGATCCCGTTGCCGGTCCCGGTCCGGTACGGGCACGACACTGAGGGTTGCGATCCGTTGCCGGACACGAAAAAAGACAAAAAAAAAAAAAAAATTACTTGGGGAGCATTGCAATAGGACCACTCTAGAACATCCTAGGCAGAGACTAGAAGGGCAGGAGGAAGAAGGGGCATGTATAGATTGAAGAGCCCCCAAGGTGATTATTACACGACCCCCATCAAGTGCACTGATTCAGTCCCTTGAATGGCAACGTGATGGTAGTTATTTGATGAAAGTCAGATATAGAGGATAACATGGAGACACCTATGAAGCATGAAGGACAATAAGGTTGGAGAGGTAATGTCCTAGGTGTGTTTCAAACAGTGAAAAAGAAAACAGGGCTAGGAGTAGAAGATATTAATTCTTAGTTCTAGAATCTTTTCCTGCACCTGTATAGTATCAGCAGTCCTCTGCTTCCTCATCTGTAAATTAGAGATGGACAATTATCCTGGCCCTGCCCACCTACAAATTTAAGGGATCATTATCTCTATTTCTGAATTTGGAGGCACCTAATCAAGCATATTGATTCCTCTTAATTACAAACCAAAAAAAGCAGGGAAGGGCAAATATAGTTAAGCAGAAAGAACTGGGAGAATTCATTTTCAGTACTCTGTTCTCTTATCATAAGCAAGAAATTTCACTTGTCTTCATTTGTTTCTTCAACAAGTACATATTGAGCACCTACAATGTCCCGGGCAATATGCTAAGAGCTGGATGGGCTGCAGTGAAAGAGATGGAGCATGGTGATAGCCCCTGCCTGCACAGAGCTTACAGACTAGTGAGGGAAAGGGATGTTAAAGGTGACCCATTTTAAAATAGGGGAAGAACTGAGTGCTGTGGATCCATACAGCAGGAAGATTTAACCATAATTTCGGGGTCAAAGATGTCTACCATGAGCAATCACACCTACACTGAGACCTGAAGGATCCATAGAGGTAGTCAGGCAGCAAGCAGAAGTTCCCTACAGAGCAATCAGCATTTGTGGAGACCACATGGCAAAGGGAGAGCATGGTGCATTCAAGAAACTGAAAGGTGGCTGGAGTATAGAATGGTTATGAGATGAGACTGTCAAATTTGGTTAGGGCCAAAGGGTAAACACTTTAATAATTATACAGTAAAGGCTGTGTATGCTTTAATTCCTATTAGAAATGTCAGACAGTACTCATGGTAGCCCCTGTTCCTCCTGAAAACCCACTAAAACTATAGCAAATGGATTTTTTAAAAGCATAAGTCCATAAGCACATAGGTAATGGAAGAGGAAACAGCAGCAACATAATTTTGGAAGCTGGAAAAATTGTAGTTGAGTATTAATAGATTTGTCAGTGCCAAGAAAGCTGAATCCTACACCAGCAGTTGGCAAGACTGAGGAGCAACCTCCTGAAGTTTATAAATGAATGTCAAGAAATCTAGCCTTCTTTCCTCACTTCCCTCCCATGACTCTGGCCAACAGATTGTACTACAGTGAAACCCACAGTTGACAAGCCCAACCACATCAATCAAGCTTCCCAAAATATGTTTTAGTGCCTCTCTCCTAGATATGGGCAGACATCTAAAGATCTCCAGACAATTGATGGAATATTGTAATAAGAAAAACAGAACCCCAAACAAACTAATACAGAAAAGCAACTAGGGAGAAATAAAGACTATGTAAGGAAAAATCTATTATTAATATCTTCAAAAATTTAAAGATAGTGAAATATTATAGGATATCACAGCCACTAATCAAGAACTGAATTGTATACTTTTTTTAAAAGTAGCAGAGGGCAAAAGTGAGTTGTTGGGTATTAAAAATAGCATAATTAAAAGAAAACTTCAGCAGAAGGTTTAAAATATAAAGTTGAGACAATCTCCCAGAAAGTTAAATAGAAAGATAAAGAGATGGAAAGAGGAAGGAAAAAAAGATGAGAAAGGTACACACTAATCCAGGAAGTTCAATATCTGAATAATGGGAGTTCCAAAAAGAAATAACAGAAAATAGAAGGGGGGAAATTATCAAAGAAAGAATTCAAGAAAATGTCCAGAAATGAAAGGACATGACCTTCCAAGTTGAAAGGGCCTATTGCATTCCCAAGACAATGGATGAAAATAAACCTACACTGAGACACATCATTATGAAATTCAGAACTCTGTGGGTAAAGAGAATATTCTGAAAGCTTTCAAAAAGAAAAACAGGATTCTATACAGAATCAGTTATCAGAATGGCTTTAGACTTCTCAACAGCAATACTGGATGCTAGAAAATAATAAGGGCCGGCCCGGTGGCGCACTGCTACAGTGTGCCGCTTGGGAGCGCAGTGGCACTCCCGTCGAGGGTTCGGATCCCACATACAGACCGGTTCCCGCTCACTGGCTGAGCGAGGTGCGGGCGCAGCACCGAGGGTTGTGATCCCATTGCCGGTCCTGGTCCGGTACGGGCGCGACACTGAGGGTTGCGATCCGTTGCCGGACACGAAAAAAAGACAAAAAGGAAAAAAAAAAAAGAAAATAATAGAAGAGAATGGTTTCCAATATAGAATTCTATTTCCAGACAAATTATTAATTAAGTGGGAGGGCAGAATATAGACATTTTCAGACAAGAAAAGTCAAAAAATGTTACCTTGCAGGTTCATTTCTCAGTATGCTATCAGAAGATTTGTTCAATGACCCCTCCCAGCTGCCAAAAAAAAAGCAGATTTGTTCAACCAAAACAAGAAAAGAGGAAATGGAATCCAGGAAACGGGGTTCCCATACCTGAGAAAGGCAGGAGGATAGTGAAAGGAGAACCTAAGACCACAGGAGAAAGTTCATGGAGAAAACAACATTGATAGAATGGCTGATGTTTAAAGCATGTTGAGGGAAGATTTAACAAAACTAGAGGTGGGAATAGATTGAGGATGTATTAAAGGTAAAAACATAGAAAGCTATTTTGATCGGTCTGCCTAGAGGTGGGCATGATCACCCACCCAGGAAATTTTTTAGATGTCCAGACAGATGACACAATGCACTCACCAGTGAACATGAATAAAGTATATTTAGTACTCACATTAATCTGAGGGTTCCCAACAGGGAAAGTGCTGGTGCACTGATGGGCTGGGGGTGATTTGGGGCCTATATTGTGGTTAAAGGGTAGAGTCAGCATGGTGGGGAATTCTTCTAGTATGGAATAGAGTCTAATTTGAAATTCCTACTGGTTCTCAGAGGCAAAGGCCTACATGGGACTTCTTATCTTGATTGCCCAGATGTGGGGGAGACAGGAAGGAAGGGTAGGGTTTGAAAGCTGTCAACAGTCAAACATTAAAAATGGAGTCAGCATTTTCACTACAAAAACAAGTTACAGGGGAGGAGAAAAAGATCGTTATTAACTCCAGAAGAAACAACAGGTTGTACAGGAAAGAAAAAGCATTTGTAGCATAGTATACTATATGGCTCAGATATGAATGAGACGTTCAAAGTCATATCAACGCAAATACTGAACGCAGTATATGTAAGCCACAGTCACGTTGAGAAGATGAGGAGTGGGAGGAGTGTGTGTGTGTGTGGGTTCCATAGGGTTTGGTAAAAGTGAGCTAAATTTTTATTTCTAGAGTTAGAAGTCATTAAAATTTTTTTGTTAAAATAGCAACAGAAACATGTTACTTAGAGACAGGAAAATAAGTTGAAAGGAATCAGAATAGTCGAAAGTGGCTGCTCCTAGGGAGCTGACACGTAAACTGTGATGGATGGACAGTGGACAGTGATGTGGGAGAGGGTATATTTAAGGACTGCTGTTTTGTTTGTCTGTAACAAGTATGCGTATATAACTTTTATGTATGTGTATAACTATAAATTACCAAAAACAAAAACAACACCTGACTTTGTCCTAAAGGCAATGGGGAGCTACCCACCAACTTGACGTTCTAAGCAATGAGGCTCTGAGCATCTGAGAGTGAGATCAGATTTGAATTTTATTAAAATTATTCTAGTTATTTTATGGAGAAGAATTGGGGGGAGGAAAAAATGGATACAGAAATGTCTGTTAGGAAGCTATCAGTTACTAGAAGCCTGAAATCTAGACACGAAGTGGTACTGGCATGGATTCAGGAATGGTGTTGGGGTCCATAGAAGTTGACGTATTTGTGAGATCTCTGTGATTGGTTGGGTTGTGGGATGGAAGAGGGAAGACTCAAGACTGACACTACATTTTCTGGTGTAGACATTGGGCGTGTGAGGGTGTCATTCAATTAAGGAATGTTGGAGAGGAGCAGGTTTAGAGGAAATGGGATGCTTTCAGTATTGGATATCCAAGCAGAATGGCTGTAAGACCGTTGTAGACATGAGCATGGAGCTCAGGAGAGAAAGCCATGCTGGAGATGTAGATTTGGAATTATCAGCTTAGAAACAGCAATTGAAGTCCTGGGAGTGAATGAGATTGCTCAGCAGGTAGGTATAAAGAGTAATCAGTGAATCAGTGTCTGGGTATATACCCCAAAGAATTGAAAACAGGGTCTCAAAGAGATTTGTATACCCATGTTCATAGCAGCATTATTGACAATAGTTGAAATGCAGAAGCAACTCATGTCCATTAATAGATAAACCAATAAACAAAGTAAAGTGTGATATATACACACAATGGAATATCATTTCAAATGGAATAATATAAGGAATATTATTGCCTTAAAAAGGAAGGAAATTCTGACATATGCTACAATAAGCTAAGTGAAGTAAACCAGTCACGAAAAGATAAATACTGTATGATCCCACTTATGTAAGGTATTTAGAGTAGTCAAAATCAGAGACAAATGGTAGAATGGTGGTTGCCAGGGACTGAGGGGAGGGGGAAATGGGGAATTATTGTCTAATGGATGTAGAGTTTCAATTTTACAAGACGGAAAGAGTTATAAAGATGGATGGTGGTGATGGTTGCACAACATTATGAATATTTAATGCCACTGAACTACATTCTAAAAATGGTTAAGATAGCAAATATTATGTTATGTGTGTGTATTTTAACACAATAAAAATAACTGAAGGAAAAAAAAGATTAATTCGTGACAAAGGCAGAGCCTGAAGGAATACGAACAAGGGAAGAGAAAGTGGAGCCTGTAGTGGGGAGTGAGAAAGAGAAAGCAGATACGTAGGAGGAAAGCCTGTGTCCCCCAGGAGTCAAGGAAGAGAATGTTGAACATATGCAGTGGTGCTGAAAGGGAACTGGGATAGGGACAGGATCACATGGAGTGGCAGAGAGGAATGGTTATTAGGAAACTTGACCAGATCATGTCTGTGGTGCTCTGAGGTAGGTGGAGTATAAGCAGAAGCACTCATTTTGATTTCTGTCTTACAGGTAATAATAGCAAATTTTCTCCAGAGCTTATCAAGGGCCAAATACTATATTAGGTACTTTACATATATTATCTCATTTAATCTTCAAAATAACATCATCTCTATGAAATAGATGCTACTATTAACATCCCCTTTTTTCAGATGAGAAACCTGAGATCAAAAGAGGTTAAGATATTACTCAAAGAAACAGCTAGTTAGCAGACAGGCTGAAATTTGAATTGAGGAAGTGTGCAAACTCTTTAATATTGCACTGTACCTTCTAAATGATCTGCCAAAAACAACAGTATCCACTCATTCATTCAGTAAGCCTACTGAGTGCCAGGCACTATTCCAGGTGCTAGTAATCCAAGAGCATAGAAAGCAAAGCCCCTGACCTTATAGAACTTACTTTCTAGTGGAGGAGATAGTAAACAAATTTTAAAAATGCATGCATACTTTCAGTGCTTAGCACAAGGAACACTAAGAAAGCAGGGTAAGTAGCTGAAAAGTGGCTGGACAGGAGAGATATTATCATAGGCCTACTAAGATGACATTTCAGCAAAAACCTGAATTAATTCAGGGATCTAGCCATGTGAAGATGCATTTGAGGCTGAAGGAGGAGGAATTGCCACCACCCTGAGAGACAGGAAGGCACTTGACCCAACAAATAAAGTCTTTTGACCTCAGGGCAGGGGCAGAATGAGGAGGAAATTGATAGGTCCTGAAGTCAAAAAGGGAGGCAGGGGCTGTACCATGAACAGCCTTATAGGTAGGACTTTAGTTGTTCTGGGTGTGACAAGAAGCCTTCGGAGGATCTTGAGCAGGATTGTGGTGAAAATCTGACTCACATTATATTAGCTTGCAATAGAGCCCAGACTTCAGATTCTACAACTATCACCCTTTCCTTTATTCTCTAGAGTTGCACTGCCATGTGGCTTCTGAGCATTTGAAATGTGGCCAGTCTGAATTGAGGTGTCTTGAGCATAAAATGCACACTGGATTTCAGAGACTTAATACAAATAAAAGAATGTAATAGATTTCATAACCAAATTTTTTATATTACATGTTGGAATGATGATATTTTAAATATATAGGTTTAAATGAGATACAATAGTCAAATTAATTTTACCTGTTTCTTTTTTTTTTTTTAATGTAGCTACTAGAAATTTTTTAATTACATACGTGGCTCGAGTTACATTTCTATTGGCCAGCATTGGTCTAGACAAGTTCCCTTTTGCTGTCAGCTTCAGAATGCTGTGAAGACAAATGAAATAACTTGTGTAGGGCACTTTGAGTTTTCTTAAGAAAACACATTATGTAACAACAAGATAAATTATTGAGGATGACAGTCAGCCGAAAAATGTACTGGTTCTTTATAGGCCAAAGATAATGTTACTGACTAGGTGGTTTTGTGTTGTTTTTCCTACAGTGATGATGAGTTTGCACAAAGTCATCTGTAATGTGTCTCTTCCCACCCACTCTACCCTTTCCCTGCACTCCCTTACTGCCAAAACAGCATATTTTCAAAATACCTGGCCCAGGTTAAGAATGCAGTTCTCTAGCCATTGGAAATTTTTCTCTCGGCAAAGCACTGGGTACAATATAAGTTTGAACCTCAGCCTTTTTAACATGATATTCTCATTATCTGGTCGAGTCAAACAAGCAGATTCCAAATGTCAGTAATTATATATATAATCATGATAATAGAATACTCTGGGTTTTCATATTTAATTCTAAATGTGGTCAACTAGAATGTACTTACATTGAAAAAAATTGCACACATGCTCTAACCAAGAAATTTGTTTTTCTTTGTGAATTTAAGAAAAGTCTCATAATACTATAGGTTGTCATATATTAATTTACAACATTTAAAAAAATACAATTAGAAGACATCAAAATTATTGAGAAAGACATAGCTGTATTACTCTGCTGTGGGCCTTGAATAGCAGTAAGAAAATAGAAGTCCGAGATGGAAACTACCTCATCTTTTTCTACCCTTTTTTGCTTCTACCTTCACCATTTTCTCTCCTGGTAGTCAGATAACCTGCCTTCACTCTCAGTTTTCAGTATCTACATTTATACTCTGGATCATCTTCTCCTTTCTTCTCTACGACTTAACTCTTCTCTCTCATACCTGTCACTATCTCCTACCCTCCTAGATGGTCTCCATCAGCAAACAACTGGCTATAGAACCTCCCATCTTTAAACAAATAAATACACAAACACCTCTTTTAGCCCGACATTTCCTTCTGTTTATAGCTTCTCTACTCCCCTTTCATAGCAAAATCTTTCAAAAGATTTGCCTATAACTGTTTCCATTTCTTCATCTCCCATTCATTCTTTCTTTTTACATTTAAATTTTTATTTTTTTACTTCATAAGCTTTTTTTCTTTTTCCTTTTTGTCTTTTTTCATGACCAGCAACGGATCGCAACCCTCAGTGTCACGCCCACACCGTGACCAGCAACGGGATCGCAACCCTCGGTGTTGCGTCCGCACCTCGCTCAGCCAGTGAGCGGCTGGTCTGTATGTGGGATCCGAACCCTCGGCGGGAGCGCCGCTGCGCTCCCAAGCGGCGCACTGTAGCAGTGCGCCACCGGGCCAGCCCCACTTCATAAGCTTTTAAATTCTTTTAATGATTTATTATTTTATTTTTGACAAATAAAAATTGTATATATTTATGGTATACAACATGATGTTCTGAAATATGTATACATTGTGGAAAGGCTAAATAGAGCTAATTGACAGTCATTACCTCACATGCATTTTTTTTTGGTCATTAGAACACTTAAAATCTACTCTCTTAACAATTTTCAAGTATACGATACATGGTTGTTAACTGTGGTCACCATCTTGTACACTAGATCTCTATCAATTATTCCTGCCAACTCATATTTTGTATCCTTTCACCAGCATCTCCTCAACCTCTATTCCCCCAGCCCTTGGTAACCACCATTCTACTCTCTGCTTCCATAAGTTTGAAATTTTAAATTCCACATATAAGTGAGATCATGCAGTGTTTGTCTTTCTGTGCCTGGCTTATTTCACTTAACATAAAGTCCTCCAGGTTTATCCATGTTACCACAAATGACAGGACTTCCTTCTCATGTTATCACAAATGACAGGACTTCCTTCTTTTATTGCTAAATAGTATTCCATGGTGTATATATACCACATTTTCTTTATCCATTTATTTAATGACCAACACTTAGGTTGCTTTCACATCTTGCCTATTGTGAATAATGCTGTAATGAACCTGAGAGTGCAGGTATCTCTTCAACATGCTGATTTCATTTCCTTTGCATATATACCCAGTCGTGGGATTGCTAGATCATATGATAGTTCTATTTTTAATTTTTTGAGAAAGCTCCATACTGTTTTATATAATAGCTGTACTAATTTACATTCCCACCAACAGTGTGCAAGTGTTCCCTTTTCTCCATATCCTCACCAAAACTTGTTACCTTTTGTCTTTTTTATAATAGCTATTCTAACAGGTGTGAAGTGATATCTCATTGTGGTTTTTAATTTGCATTCCCCTGGTACTGGTCATTTGCATGTCCTCTTTTGAGAAATGTCTATTCAAGTCTTTTGCCCATTTTAAAACCAGGTTATTTGTTTTCTTTCTATTGAGCTGTCTGAGTTCCTTATATGTTTTGGATATTAACCCCTTACAGATGTATGGTTTGCAAATATTTTCTCCCATTCTGAAGGTTGTGTCTTCACTCTGTTGATTGTTTTCTTTTTTTTTTTTTAATTAAGAATATTCATGAGATACAAAGCTAATTGTCACCCTACAGTGATCTTTCTTTCCTTCCTTCCTTTATCTCTTAGCTCCCACACATGAGTGAGCACATGTGGTATTTATCCCTCTGTGCTTTGCTTATTTCACTCAGCATTAGTTTCTCCAGGCTCATCCATGTTGTTGCAATGTTGATTGTTTTCTTTGCTGTGCAGAAGCCTTTTAGTTTGGGGGAAATAGTATGTGTTTTTTGCTCTAGCCAAAAATCTAGGTGTCCTTTACTCACCATATTTAACAATATTTTGTCCATCAGCAAACTGTGTCAAGCCTAGCTCCAAAATATGTCTCAAATTCGTCACTGTGTTTCTCCACTGCCACTACTTTAAATCAAGGCATCATTATCTCTCACCTGGACTACTGCAATATCCTCCCAAATGAACTCCCTGCCTCTGTTCTTTTACCTGCCCAGCTCCTTTTCTGAAAAAAACAAAGGGATCATTTAAAACCATACATCAGCTCATGTCACTCTCCTGTTTTATGGTTCAACAACTTCCCAATGAACTTGGAATGAAATCCAAACACTGACTATCACTCAAGACTCTGCATGGTTCAGCCCTTGCCTACCTCTCCAGCTTCACCTTGCACACCCTCCACCCCTACTCTTCCCTATGTTGGGGCCTTTGTATTTGCTGATCTTTCCACCTGGAATGCTCTCCCACCTCTGACCTCCTTCCCCATTTGAATGATGGGCTCATTTTCATCCAAGTCTCAGCTTAAATGTTATCTCACAGAGCCTTGCCAGACCACCCCTTGTAAAGTAACCTCACTCTTTTGATTTCTCAAAAGTCCTTGTTTCCTTCCTAGCAGCTACCATAACTATACATTTTTGTATATTTTTATTTGCTCTCTTTTTTTTTTTTCTTCTTTCTTTCTTTTTTTTTTTTTTTTTTTTTTTTTTTTTTTTTTTTTTTTTTTTTTTTTTTTGGTGGCCAGCTGGTACAGGGTTCAAACCCTGGACCTTGATGTTATTAGCACCACACTCTACCCAACTGAGCTAACCCACTGGACCAACATATTTACTTACTTTCTTAATTATCAGCCCTTGCCTGTTCTTATCTCATTTCAGATAAGAGGACCAATGTACTGGTTGGGATAAGACACTGATCCTACAGCCGTACCCCTCCTTTCTCCCTTGCCAGTCTGTCTATGGAGTGGGCATCTGTTTGTTCATCCTCATCGGAAATTTCACAAGAACAGGGGCTGTGCTGGTTCAATACTGCCTGTGGCTGGTTGGAAAGTCCAGTTGAGGACTGATCTATTAGGAAGCCCATTGCAACAATACATCTAAGCCATGACTGCTGTAGTTCCATCAGTAAGACATTTTGATCTGAAACTCAAGGGCTTCACAGATCAGGTAGAGAAAAGAAGGGTGCTATCCATTGACCCCAATAAACACTAATATCTTTTTCCTGACAGGAATGGAGATCTAGGTCTGTGGCTTTTCAATGTTTTTAAGCGACAGTATTCTTTCTTTAAATCATGTCAATGTGAGTCCCAATATGTGAAAGGAAAAGAAAAAAGAGTAAAATAAACACAAAGATATTCTGATTACAGTGGGTGATTATACTAATTACCACTTTTTATGTAGTTTATCATTGTTTTTGCAAGTACCAGAAATCTAACTCAAACTGACAAACAATAAGGACATTTCATTGGTTCACATAACAGAATATTTGGGGATTTATCTGGATCAAGTAGAGATCCTAGTCAAATGACCGTGACCAGTTCCCAGTTTCTTTGTCTTTGTTTCTTGGCTCTACGAAAAGCTCTGAGGAACTCAAGATGGAAAAAGAAATTGTAATAGAAACAAATAGTTTTGGATCTATTTTCAAGACACCTCTGCCCTCATGGTTTCAAGATGTTTACCAGAGGCAACATCTCTCCACTGTGTCTAGCCGCAAAGAAAGCATCTCTGCCAATTGCATCTGCCAGTATGTGTGTGTGTATATATATATATATATATATTTTTTTTTTTTTTTTTTAATTCTTACAGGCTTTCTTTCCCCCTAGAATTATGGGTACAATCTCCCAGATTGAATTATGTGCTAACTTGAACTTATCAATTCTTATGGACAGGAATGTGGGATACACGGATTGGCCTAGGTCAGCACCTGGGTCTGACCCCCAGAGCTGAAATGGGATCTGTCGCCAAAGTCACATAATTGGGAATGAGCTGGGGTGCTCTTGCTGCAGGAAACAGGTGATAGAGGCTGAACAGAGGCAGTGAATCAATATCTGTGCAAGCATGAGAGAGAGGCCTGAATCCCTACATGCTTGATATACCATGTGCAGCTCCTCCATACAGAATTGACTGCATATAATGTAAAGTCCTTTATCTATCACTGAGGATACTTGTTATCCTTCATTTCCTCTCCCTCTTTCTTTCTTTCCTTCCTTCCTTTTCTTCTTTCTTTCTTTGCTTAAGTTGAATTGGCCAGGATAGTTAAACATTTCTGCTCATATTGCTGTCTTATTTACAAAGTCCTAAGGGTGCTTTTGGAAGAGCTTAAAGTTTAAGAAAATAGATACTAAACGTGGAGGAAAAAAAGAAAAGCCAACCCCACAAGGCAATGTAAGAGACTAGCCACAACGTTCATCCACAGTGTCAAGGTGGTAAAACACCAAGTGAGTGAAAGCTTGGAAAAAACAAATGCTGGAGATCAGCGGTCTTCAAGCAAGGGAGCGGAGGTATGTGAAATCTTACCAAGGGGTGAGTGGGTATGGATAGTTTCAGGGGAATCATTTTCAGATAAGCTTTCCTAAAGTGGATTGACCCAAGAAAGCTCCTGTGATCAAGGCATGAGGCTGCTCTCCTTTCCCATATCCTATGCACACTTTCTTTTATACTTGACAACAGAAAGGCATACCTCACACCCATTCCCAACCTACTAAAGGCGTTTCCTAGGGCATAAAAACCTCTAGGGGACCAAGAAAGGAGAGGTAAATGACTGTAATGATGGGGTAATTTATCCTTTTCTAAGTCAGATGAATTCCAGTTCTCAGCTCTCCACAAAAGTGTAGGACACCTTATTAAGTCCTTAGATGAGAGATCACTAAAAACAATCTTGATGATAGATTACCAAGTAATCTTTGGTATGTAAGTGAAGAAGAATTTAAAGAATTGAGCCCCACTGCTCTAACAAAAGTTTGTTTCCCTTTACTTATTCAGGTTAAGGGTTTCTCAGCACCTAAATCTACAAAATCATAGTACTGATGTTGAGTCCTGATATATTTACCCCTAGATACTGGGGTAAAAGAAATTTACCCATCTCAATAAGAACTGCAAACCAATACAATTTTACATTTTATGTTTAGTGATTATTTGTCAATGTTCGTATTATATTTATGTTGTTTTGAAAAATTGTGTAGAATTTTCTAACACTTAGAATATTATAGTCATAGGAAATGTAAAATTACTTCCACCTATTTAAATATTTTTGTTGCAGGGAAATATGTTATTCATGAAATACTTTAAAGTATAAAAATATAGTAGGAAGTGGAATAGAAATATAATGTCAAGGAGAAAAATGAGTAAAAAATATTTCCTTCATGTAAATAAGAATTTATGTATATTTTAAAAGTATGTACAGCATAAGGATTATAGTTAATAATATCGTAATTGAAAATTTGCTGAGAGTAGATTTTAGGTGCTCTTACCACACACCCACGAAAAAGGTAACTATTGAAGGTGATGGCTGTGTTAATTTGTTTGACTGTAGTAATCATTTCACTATGTATATGTATATCAAAACATCATACTGTATACCATAAATATATACAATAAAAAATAAGTTTAAAAGTATGATGGGTACCAAATTGCTATACTAGTTAGATTCCACTGGGCAGATATCAACTAGTGAGGTTTTAAAATGTCATTATTTATAATGTTTTGGAAGTTATATGCATATATATATGCACAACTCTTTTACCTTATGATAAAAAAATTTTAGGCATCAATTCTAAAATGTGGTGAGGAGTGTATTGCTTTTAAAAATATTTTTGGACTGCATTGTGAAAATGTCTGGAGACAGTGAAAAGAGAAAATTATGTGTTAGACAAGAAAATGATCAAGGAAAGAACTGGCCACTGTTAAGACTGATTGTGCGATGCAATATGATGACAAAGGACCTGTCTACTCACATTTGCTTTTGTGTCCTTTGTCAAAGACAAAGGTCTTCTAACTAAGAATGATCGAATGGACATGGTAAAGGAGAAGAGAAGCTCAAAATGGAAAAAGAAATTGTAACAGCATATGCATTTCCCTTGGGATCCAGCAAAGGATAGTAAGAAGGGCAAGGATTTGAGTCAGACAGGATTGACTCAGAATTCTGACTCCACCAGACATTGTCTGTGTGACTGTGAACAAGATGCGTAACTAACCTCACCTGTATTATGGGCATAATGTGATTTACCACATGGGGTTAAATTTCATAATGGATGCGAAGTGCTTTGCATAGAGTCAAGCACTACAAAACCTAAATAGTGACTATTATAATTATCATGTAGCTGTGGATCTTGGAGCACCTTACCCTCCTTGAACTTCACTTTCCTCCTCTATAATACAGGAATAATAACATCTACCTCCTAGGATAACCGTGAGGATTAAATTGATAATAAACATGAGAGCACTTATACACAAAGAAGGCATTCAATAAATATTTGTTCTCTTCTCACTCCTTCCTTCTCTACCCTTCTATTGATTTGGTCAATTCTATGGTACCCCTGATGGGACATGATGAAAAAGAGTCTAATTCCAAACACCTATTTATAGACTATTCTATATTACTTTTATTGTGTCTACTAATAAAAAGACTAAATCTGAAAATTTTTTCTTTCTTGCTGAGAAAAGAGACCACGGTCTCATATTACAAAAGATTCCATCCTTGTGTGTATGAGCTTTCCACTTTACTAGCAGATCTCATTAATGACAAAATTATTTTCATGAAATCGTGGAAGACAAATATGTTGCTGATCTGGGAACATGTAATCAATCCTATCACAAAGAGGACCTCCTCACAAAGAAAATAATTCTTCTCAAGTGTTTCCTTTTTTCTTACAAGTGACAAGATACAGCACTTGTTAATCTGTGGGAATAAATGCTGTCAATTAATGTGATTCACTTATTTTAGACTAACTATGCCCCCTCTTTGCAGCTTTGTCTGCAAAACAAAGATGAGCTCGGATGCCCAGGAGGGGATTAGGGAACCAAGATTCGCTTTACAGGTAGGGAGAATATTAACCTGTGGGTTAATGTTAATTCATTTCTTTTTAGAGGTAGACTGCCGAGTCGCTGCTCCCTATTGAGGAGAGGGGGGTAGTGACCCTGAATCAGGCCTTATATCAGCCAGGATCCCAGCAGGAAATAAACGGCATTCTACAAAGGGGTGAAAGAATTATTACTGAAGCTGGATAATGGGTACAAGAGTATCTTTTATACTATTCTCTATTTGTCTGTGTTTGAAATTGTTTATAATGAATTGCATACAAAAAAGAGAGAAGTGTGAGAGACTAATAATAGAATGACTTGCAAAGCTGTAGGCAGGGGTTAATATAAAATAAAAAGGAAGGTGAAGTATCCCTTCCTCCTCTGCTGACACCCACACCCCCACACCCCCACACTCCCCCAGGGCTGGCGACAGTGGGAAGAGCTACCAGGAGCAGGCTTGAAAGCATGAGGGAAAGGGAGCAACTCCTGGAACCCAGGCAGACCTCTAGCTGTAGGACAGGGTCACCCATTAGGAATTGTGGCCTTTGGTGGAAGAATGCCATTGTCAACCAAGGCCCTCTATGTAAAGTGTGGAGCCCAGTGCAAATTGAAAAAAGCATGAAAAAAGTATGGTTAAAAGTACTAAAATATAAAGCTTTTGCTTTCCTTCCACAGTCATGCTCTCTCTCAAGTTGTCATGTTTTTAAATTTTTCTATTTAATGCCATTCCAAATAAAGAAACAATTAAAATTTTAAACTCTTAGCATGAATCTTACCATTTATCTTTACTTTGTGCAATGTCAGTTTTAAAGCCATTATAAAAGCATTTAACTCATATACAGCATCACCAACATTACGTGAAGACAAAAGAAGGGGATGACAAGTGTACTTAGGGAAAGGGAAAGATGTTAAAGAACGATTTCAAACTTTGCCTGAGGCCCTGGTGCTGGTGAACTCACTATTTGCTTTTGATAAATATGAGGGGAGGAGCTGGTATCTGATCTAAGAACATGTTTTAGTCCATTCCAGCTGCTATAACAAAAATACCACAGATGGGTAGCTTAAACAACAGACATCTATTTCTCACAGTTCTGGGAGCTGCGACATCCAAGATGGAGGCACCAGCAGATCTGGTGTGTGGTGAGGCCTCTCTTCCTGTTTTGCAGACAGCCATCTTCTCCTTGTTCTCACATGGTGGAAGGGACAAATGAACTCTCTGGGCCTTGTTTATAAAGGCACTAGTCTCATTCAAGAGGGCTCCACTTCCATGACCTAATCACCTCCCCAAAACCGCACATTCTAATACCATCACCTTGAGGGTTAGGATTTCAACATATAAATTTTAGGGGGACACAAACAGAACTGTGCTTAACATGAGAACATTTGACCTAGGTTAGATAGAAGAGGGTAGTGCTTAAGTGCATGGGTTCAAATATTGACCCTATTCCTTACAAGAAACTTTGGTCAAAAAAACTCATTCTCTCTGTGCCTCAGTTTCCTCATCTGTAAGATGGGGGTATGTTATGTTACATTATGTTATATCACACCATGTCATGCTCCATCATGTTATGTTTCATTGTGTTATGTTGTAGGGAGCTCACCTCAGAGCATGTGAAAATTAAATAGGTTAATACTTATGAACCATTTATACTAGTTCTTGGTATACAATTACTGCTCAATAAAAGGGAGAAATTATTATTAGCATTTATACACATTTGGGCAATATTTAAAGCTGTAAACTTACTACAACAGATGAAGAATCTGATCCATTTGTTTTTACTATGAATAATTTTACAAAAATTATCATTTTTAATGGGTGGATGTTTTCATGTTTAATCTCTAGCCAAAGATAAGTACCATGAAGTTTTCATAAATGAAAGTCATTTCTGAACTTTTTTCTAAAATAAGCAGAGGTACACATAACTATTTTATCCCTTACAGATAAAATTGACCAACTTCACCATCCCCAAGTGTTGAGGAAAGATTTAGTTTTCTTTTTAACCTTGGTCAATTTATATACCGACATACTGAGATTAGATGAAATCCCAGACCTGACTGAGAAAATAGCTAGGTGAGGTTCTTTCCTCATTAAAGGTAACTACAGATTAGAATCAAATTCGATTCAAATAGACTGTTTAGAAAATGTTAGGACACTTGGTCACCAGTCTTCCTTGCTTCTAGAGGTCAAGTTGAAATAAGAATCAGACTTTCTAGATTCCTGTGCACCTCTGAGCAAGCAGGTCATATAACCTCCCTGACTTCCAGGGCCTCAGCCACTGAAGAATCATGGGGAAAGTGTTGCCCAGCCTAACTCCCAAATTTCCTCTTGTGAGGATTAAAAAAAAAAAAAATTGTTAAAAAACTGAAAAATAAGGGGCCGGCCCGGTGGCGCACTGCTACAGTGCGCCGCTTGGGAGTGTGGCGGCGCTCCCGCCGAGGGTTCGGATCCCACAT
>NW_007729633.1:168079-170412 GCF_000696425.1 Galeopterus variegatus | reverse complement strand
CCGCCGAGGGTTTGGATCCCACATACAGACCGGTTCCCGCTCACTGGCTGAGCGAGGGGCGGGTGCAGCACCGAGGGTTGCGTTGCCGGTCCCGGTCCGGTACGGGCGCGACACTGAGGGTTGTGGTCCGTTGCCGGACATGAAAAAAGACAAAAAGGGGAAGAAAAAAAAAAAAAAACTGAAAAATAAAAGCACTCTGCAAATGCAAAAATAATTTCCTCAATTAACTTTCTTCTCACCAAATTTCTTTTCTGCATGTCATTCAACAGCAGGTAGACCTGCTTATATGTCAGGAACAACAACCTGGAATTAAACCCATTCACATATTTGAAGTGCTGTTACTGGCATCTGTAAGAGAAAAATCACACTTGATTAATCAACCGGCGTTCTTTAATGTTGGTTATAAACAAATGGTGTCTGGCCAATGGTAGGTACTCCGTGTTTGCTGAATGAATTTGGAAATGCTATAATTTAAAACATTTGACAAGATTCCACTCTTGCAGCTGTTAAAAGTCAAAACAATGGCCAAAACAAACTAGTTACTAGGGAGACATAATTTTCATGGAGTGGGAGTTTAATAATAACAAGAACCAGAAGTTAGTGATAAATGCTCTTCTGGCAGAATCGACAGTTGTGGTGACTGTCCAGCATAAATGTTTAATTTAGCACTTCTATATATATAAAGAGTGCAAGGAAAAAAGCAAAAATTTGAAGATAGCATTAAACTCGTCATTGTAATATGTATTATAGCATAACATCAAGCAAAAAATGCAAGTGGATTTTATAAACCTTCTGAGTAAGCAGAACATTTGCAGTGTGCACAAACATGGAATAATGAGTCCCCAAAGGGGATGAGAGAAGAGAAATAATATGAATTAATATACTCAAGACCTGGAAAAGGGTTAAAGGAGTCATTACAGATTCAAGATATTGGGAAATGCTGGTGACGATACATTAAGAAGGTTGGGAAAGAAAAAGACAATTTCCTTTTTTACATCATGTTAGCAGAATGTATCTTCTACCATCCAGCTGTCTCTCTTCAACCTTTGTCCCAACATTTTGTCGCTATTTATTAGTATTCTTTTCTTTTTTATACAGCTTTATTGAGACAAAACTTGCATACGATATAATTCACCCATTTAAGGTGTCCAATTTAATGGGTTTTAGTAGAAGGTGAACTTTCAGCACCATGTGATTTAAGAACATTTTCATCACCCCAAAAGAGTATCTACCTAATAGCAGTCACTCCTCATTTTTCCCCTAAAGGTAACCATTAATTTCCTTTCCATCTCTATAAATTTGCCTATCCTCAACATTTCACATAAATGGAATCATACAGTATGTGGTCTTTTGTGACTGGCTTCTTTCACTCCACATAATGTTTTCAAGGTCCATCCTTGCTGCAGCATGTCAGTATTTTATTTCTTTTTACTGCTGAGTGATATTTTGTTGTATGAATACGTCATACTTTATCTTTTCATCAGTTGATAGACATTTGGGTTGTTTCCACTTTGGGGCTATTATGAGTAATGCTGTTATGAACATCCATATATACAAATTTTTGTATGGATGCATACAGTAACTTTGTGCCTAACATTTTTCACTTTTTAAAAAGTGAGATTTAAATTACATGCCATAAAATTCACCATCTTAAAGTGTACACTTTACTGAGTGTTAGCATATTCACAAGGCTGTACAACCATCACCATCATCTAATTCCAGAAAAATGTCACCACCCCAAATAGAAACCCTGTACCCTTTTCCTTGAATTACCTTGAATAAGTATTGGATCAGGAAGTCTAGAGTCATCTGCTCTTCCTTTTTTCTTGGGAAAATAATTTAAAACACATTGTCTTTTTTATTTGAATTGAAATATCATCCATACATTTGAAAAATAAGCATATTGTTTTTTTAAAAATAATGGGTTTATTGAAATATAACTTACATACCATAAAATTCACTCTTTCAAAGTGTATAATTTGATAGGTTTTAGTATTTTCACGAAGTTGTACAGTCATTACCATTGTCTAATTCCAGAACATTTTCATCATGCCAGAAAGAAATCCTGTATCCATTAGCAATCACTCCCCACTCCCACCTCTCCCCAGCCTTTGGCAACCACTAGTCTACTTTCTGTCTTCATGAATTTGCCTATTCTGAGCTATGTTTAAATTTTTGAAGAGTAAAAGAGGGCTTTTTTTTTTTTTTTTTCTTTTGTCTTTTTCCGTGTCCGGCAACGGATCGCAACCCTCAGTGTTGCCCCCGTACCGGACCGGGGACCGGCAACGGGATCGCAACCCTCGGTGTTGCTCCCGCACCTCGCTCAGCCAGTG
>NW_007729633.1:166130-167847 GCF_000696425.1 Galeopterus variegatus | reverse complement strand
GGGATCCGAACCCTCGGACGGGAGCGCCGCCGCGCTTCCCAAGCGGCGCACTATCCAGTGCGCCACCGGGCCGGCCCTAAAAGAGGGCTTTTGTATCATTATCCATTAAACACTTCATTGAAGCATAAATCATTTGTGTACAAACTTACACGCACACACACGTGTGCGCACACACAACTATTGCTTTTATCATCATTGACATTTTTACACTTCTAGCTACCTTCGCTTACTCACAGAGGAGCTCAGTATCTGTTAAAAGACCAAAGTGGGAAGATAGTATCAGCAAAGTATTGGTAGAGAAAGAGATTTACCCATCAACAAGAAGTGTACTGTTTCCCTACAATTATATAATTACAAACTAAAACAAGATAACTTTTTCAATTGAAAAGTTTTTTTCACTAGCTCTGTGAACAACAAAAAAGATTTTTTTTCAAAAAAGAATTTAAACACTGTAACACCCATTCTTGCTGAGGATGTAAGGAAAGAGGCTCTCTCATACACTATTGGTTGGAATTTAAAATATTATAAAATTTCTCAAGGACAATTTCGCCAGATGTATCAAAAACCTTTAAAATATGCATACTATTTGATCCAGAAACTCCATTTCAAAAAATTTACTCTAGGGCTGGCCCGGTGGCGCACTGGATAGTGCACCGCTTGGGAAGCGCGGCGGCGCTCCCGCCCGAGGGTTCAGATCCCACATACAGACCGGTTCCCGCTCACTGGCTGAGCGAGGCGCGGGAGCAACACCGAGGGTTGCGATCCCGTTGCTGGTCCCTGGTCCGGTACGGGGGCAACACTGAGGGTTGCGATCCGTTGCCGGACACGGAAAAAGACAAAAGACAAAAAAAAAAAATTTACTCTAAAGAAATTATCTTAGGAGGCCCTAAGGATATGTGTAATAGCAGAAAGTAGGCAACAATCTAAATACTGTTAAAACAACAACAAAAAGTAAGTTAATTAACTTCCAAACAGCCATATACTCAATTGCTATGCTGCTATTAAAAATTACATTGAAGAAAAATATTTGGTAACTTGGGGGAATGTTTATGATTCTTGGCTAAGTGAATAAAACTAGTTAGAAAGCAGTATTGAATATTATCCCAACATTATAAAAATTTGGTATTATGCATAGAAAAAAGACAGAAAAGATAGAAAATTTAAAATTTATCTCTAGGTGAGAGATCTTAGGATAAATATTGTGTAGGTGCTAATAATTTCAGAGTCACAGCTCTGAGACGTAGAAATATTACTTTACGACTCTAAAATGAGCTCAGCTTGCTGTGAGATCCCATTTTCAACAACAGTGAAAACAATCTTGCCAGCTACTGATAGTTTAGTTACTTTCCACATAAAACTAAGTCCCTGCTATGGATTGAATTGTGTCCACTAAAGTTTCATGTTTTAGAAATTTAATCCCCACTGTGACAGTGTTAAGAGAGAGAGAAATCCTATTATGGTAATTGTATTAGTCCGTTTAGGCTGCATATAACAAAATACCTGAAACTGGGTGATTTATAAAGAAAAACATTTATTTATTCCAGTTTCTGAGGCTGGTAAGTCCAAAGTTCACCTGGTGGTGGCGACAGTGACTCAGGGGTCTCACATTGTATGATGGTGGAAGCAGAGAGAGCAGAGAGAGAGAAAGACAAACTCTCCTCCTTTTTTTTTTTTTTTTTTTTTTTTTTTTTTTTTTTTTTTTTTTTTTCTTTCCCGC
>NW_007729633.1:158779-165887 GCF_000696425.1 Galeopterus variegatus | reverse complement strand
TTTTTTTTTTTTTTTTTTTTTTTTTTTTTTTTTTTTTTGTCTTTTTTCCGTGTCCGGCAACGGATCGCAACCCTCAGTGTTGCCCCCGTACCGGACCGGGGACCGGCAACAGGATCGCAAGCCTCGGTGTTGCCCCCGCGCCTCGCTCAGCCAGTGAGCGGGAGCCGGTCTGTATGTGGGATCCGAACCCTCGGACGGGAGCGCCGCCGCGCTTCCCAAGCGGCGCACTATCCAGTGCGCCACCGGGCCGGCCCAACTCTCCTCCTTTTTTAAGCCCTCAGAACCACGCCCTTGATCACCATTTTTAATCCATTCTCCACAGCACAGTCCTACAATCCAATCACCTCTTTAAGCCTCCCCTTTTAATTACCATAATAGGATTTTCCACCCTCTTAACAGTCACAGTGGGGGCTAAGTTTCTAATACATAAAACTTGGGGGACACAATTCAAGCTTCAGGGAGTTTTGGGGGGACATAATTCAATCCACTACAGTAACCGAAAGGTGGGGCCTTGAGGAGGTGGCTAGATTGTGAAAACTACCCTCGTGAATGGACTGATCTATTCACGTATGAATGGGCATGCTTCTGATGGCTTTAAAGGCAGACAACTGAAAAGCTTAGCTCTCTCTTGCTCAGCTCATTCTCGCCATGTGACACCCTGCATCAGCACAGAGACACCACCAAGAACAAAGGCCCTCACCAGATGTGTTCCCTGGACTTTGGACATCCCAGCCTCTGAAGCTATAAGCAATAAATACTGTATCTTCACAAATTCCCCAGTTTCAAGTATTTCTGTTACAAGCAACAGAAATGGATTAATACAGTCCCTTCTGGATAATGTCCAGTCAGATCTGGTTTACTATTTTATCGTTTCAAAATTTGAACTCTGTTTTCTTAAGATTTCATCCCTCCCCCCCCACCCAACCCCACCCCAAACCCTCATTTTTGGGATCTCTGGGGCAGGGGATAGTTCAGAATATAATGGCATTGGGGGTGGAACTCTGTCTCCTGATCCTTCCTTGCTGGCTCCTAATGACCCCTAGGTGAGGTGTGGCTTGTTGGCCCATCTTCAGTGCATGTGCTCTTTGAGTGCATCAGCCATGTGACTTCTGGTCTCTTCTCTTGGCTCACACTATTAAGGTGCTGTGGTTGTCTTGTCTGTTCCCACTCCCTGACTCCCCTTCCCTCTCCCATCATTCCACCATGCCCTTGACTTGCCTCACCTCAGCCTTCTTGGGAACGTTGATCTTCCTTGCCACCTAACCCTCAGTTCTAGGTGATCCCCTCCCAGTGACCCCTGGCAGACCACTGGCTCAATCTTCAGCAGCCCCAACCCCCAGGAGATCAACCTTTTGTATCTTCTCTCTGCCTCATGCAGACTTTGAGGAACTGGGGAGTGAGGTATCTTCTCCAGCCTCCATTTTTGCCTAAAAATGAGATAATGGCAGTCTATTCTACCTACACTACCCTGTGCTGTCTTCAGGCTCTCTGCATGGCATTCTCCTCCCAAAATTCTAGGTAGAAAAACTACAAATCTCTGCTGTTGGTGGATGCTGTAAATTCCATGGAAGTTTCTGTTCACATGATTCTTAAAGAGGAGAAGAGGTGGGGTGCAAACTCTACAAAAATATCCAATCTCTCTTTTCTCTCTTCTCCTTTTCCTTCCGTTTTCTTCTCTTTCCTTGACTTCCCACTATGGATAGGAGGTGGCTGTAGGTCTGAAGTTTCTGGGAAGCAGTCAGGGCTCAAGGTGCAGATTTAGAAGACATCAACACATAGTGATGGTTAATGCTGTGGAGCTTACAAGAGTGAAGAAATCACGGTCCAGGGCAGAGAGTCCTAAGGATCATATTTTATTATTAAGAAGCCACAAGAGCGGCAATGAATTTTCTTCAAAAACTCTGGCATATTACAAGATAAACAACATAATTCTGGGAAAGAGGAAGGGCTTCATCTTTCACTTTGTCAGAAAGTAGTTTCTAACAAGAAACTAGAGATTTAGGGAGGGAAACGGAGTGTAATGAGCCCTCTGTTCTCTATCGCCATTGAATTGGCCAAGGGGAGGAGTTGATGGAGGCTGGCAGTCTTTTAAAAAATGGGGCTACCCCTATCGTAAAAATGACTCAAGCATCTTTAGGTGTTATGGAAAGAAGGTCTTTGAACTGGGAATTACTTCACTGAAAACATTTACTTTTTAATTACCAAAGAGAAAGGAACCCTTTCTGAAGACTGTTTTTCAGAGCTAGGTGTCTGTGGGATGGAAGGATGGAAGGACTGAGGATGAATGGCTGGCTGGGTGGAAGAATGAATGGTAGATGTCTGTGGGATGGATGGATCAGTGAGTGGAAGGCATTGCGCTGACTACATGAAAACATAGAATAGTCTCTAGAAAGGGTGCCCCCACTTACGAATTTACAGTTAATTACTTGAATCAAGAGATACTTGTTGAAAGTCAACTCCTAGCCACTGTGTTTGGCAAAGTCTCTGAAGTAAATGTCCTTGACCTAATGGGGCTTTCAAAGTAGAGGAAGAGGCAAAGAACAAGTAGATTAATACATCAGATTATTACAAATTATGAAAACTACTTTAAAGAGAATTATTATTACTATCTTAATTTTCATTTTACATTTCACTAAACTAAAAGAAACAAGTTAGTGGTACTTATTTCTTCTTACACAAAGAGCACTGGCCATCAAAGAGTAGGAAGAACCCAAGATCACATTTTTTAAAATTTATTATTGGCCAGGTTGCTTGACCTTCTGTCCAATTTTGCTGCTGCCAAAGGAAAAAAAAAGGAGGAGTTATAACTTAAAATTATATTTACATTTGAAGATCAACTAAAAAATGTGCAGTAAATATAAAATATAATGCAAACAGGCCAAACTCAGAAACATGTATTAGGATTGAAGTTTAAAAATATTTTATTAATTGTGTCTCTTTTCATTCTCTTTCCTCTATACCTATGGTATCTGCCTTACTGAAATTACTGTAAAACTACTATACTCACTATACTATTTTAAGTATTCCATCAATATTATATTGAGCTGCCCTCTGGTGGTTTTTAATTTGGTAAAATCTTTGACTAACTACCCTAACATCTGATGTGTATTATATTTAAGGTATTACAGTTTGTTTAATACCATATTAATTCCTACTTTTTATGTGTACTTATTTGGCAGAGCCTTTGAGATACATTCATTTAATAAGAAAAGACACTAAATAATGTCCAGAACAGGGAAAAACAATTAGCAAATTCATGAAGCAGTGTTTGTACATCCAGTATAATGAATCATCACTTATTAGCATTATTTCTGTTATTGTTATTACAGTAAAAGACTGACTGATATGAGCCTCAGTCATAAAGTACAGGAAATAATAACTAAACACACCTGAAAATTAAATATATTTATTTAATAGTTATCCCTAATATATATAAAAAGCTCCCTCATTACACAAAACCATATAATTAATCTTTGCAATAAACTATAAAATATCCTCATTAATAAATTGGCTAACTGTTTGTCACTGCTCCAAATAATTTGAAATACAGAAATGTCTTTCAACTTTCTGCCAAAGATAAGCAGGATGGACCTATTGAAACATATTTCTTGTCAAACTAGGTTCTTGTCTTTTAATAATAAAACAAAAATTGTCAATCCCTTTTGCTTTACTTTGTTAAACTTTCTCCAGTATGATGATTATAACGTATGAAATGATCTTGGCTATGAGAACAATATATTTTAACCATAAGAGTTTAAAAGTTAAGGTATTATCCAGTTATTCCAATTATTGTTTTTAGCCAAGGCAAGATATATTTGGACAAATTCAAATTATTTATCTTTTCATGTGTATGTTCTGAGTTCAGGGGAAGGATATCCACATGTCATGAGATTAAACATTTTTTGAGATTCAAATATTTATTTGGGCATTTAAGTACCTTCTATGTGCCTATCGTGTGGCTTATACCACAGAAAAAAAGGACATTCTGGAAAAGAAACTCCAAATATTTTAAGCTGTTGCATCATCACAGGAGTTAGAGCTTGAGAGAATAAAAGTGACTTAATACTTGAGAAAAGAATTTAATAGTTGATAAAATTGATTTAATAGTTGAGTAAAGCTGTGTTAGCTGCAGGGGGCAATAAAAAACTTCATAAGGGAAATGGCACTTGAACTAAGCTGCAATAGATTGGTAGGATTTTGGTGGCAAGGGATAAAATGCTGAATATATTTATTTCAGATTGGAAAATAAATATGAATAAAAACATATACGGGGATCACATGTTGGTGAAAAGCACTGAGGGGATTGAATTTAAAATCAGTCACTTTCTAAAATAAATTTACAGTGTGTTATAGTTAAACATAGAAGTTAAAATGTATCTGCAGCTATGTTTAGCAAAATTTGGAAGATTTATAGCAACAATAGTTTTACCTAATTAAACGACATATATAAACCAGCTACTTCCCACCGCCATGGAGTAAATGATCATTATTAATAGTTGAGTTAATAGGATCACTGGACCAATGGTATAACAGAGGCTAAATGCAATTATTATGTTATTTTAAGCTGTTCAACATTTTTTAAAATAGAGAAATCATTTACATAGAGGGAAATGGACAGAGCTTAAATGTACAATTTGATCTGTGTTGACAAAACTGACAGACAGGTTTCAGTTTGACAACTGTGTATCCATATCCCTATCAAGATATACAACGTGCTGTCATGGCAGAAAGTTCCCTCAGCCTCTTCCCAATCATTCATCACCACCTCCCCACAAGCAACTGTCGTTCTGATTTCTGTAACTATAGATTAGTTTTGCCTGCTCCTGCACTTCTTACATGAAGTTCATATATGTGGTGAAATCATGGATGTGATGTTTTGAGTCTGACTTCTTTCACTCAGCATAATGTTTCAGAGATTCATTTTTACTGTTGTGTGTATCAGTAGTCAGTTTCTTTTTATTGCTAAGTTATATTCCATTGTGTGACTAGATCACAGTTCTCCTGTTGATGGATACCTGGGCTGGTTCCAGTTTGGAGACATTAGGAATAACGCTGCTATAAATATTGGTGTATAGATCTTGGTATTGTCATCTTTTCATTTCACTTGGGTATGTATTTAGGAATGGAATTGCTGAATTGTATGCTAAATGCATGTTTAACTTCGCAAGAAACTGCCAAATGATTTTCCCAGAGTGGTTATGTCATTTTATACTTCAATATATGAGAAGCAATATATGAGAGTTTGGAGTTTTATTCTCATTAGTTTTAGCCATTTTAGTGGGTGTGTAGTATCTCGTTGTGGCTTGACATGATATTTTTATGAGAACTTAATGATGGTGAGCACTTTTTAAAAAAGAAAATGTGATTTTATTAATATTATTTTTTTACATTCTAGGATGTTGTGGAGCAATTGGGAGGAAGGGGAAGAGGGGAAAGGGGAAGGAAATGGGATGGAAGAAGGAGGAAGGAGAAAGGATGGGATTGAGCATTTTTAATTGCCATTTATGTATCTTTTTGGTAAAGTATCTGTTCAAATCTTTTGCCTTTTTAAAACTGGGTTTATTAGAACATCATCAGAAAGTTGTAGGTGTTCCCTACATAGTCTGGCTGCAAGTGTTTGGTCAGATATCTGTGTTGCGAACATATTCTCCAAGGCTGTGGCTTGTCTATTCATTCTCTTAACTGTGTCTTTTGAATGTTTTTAATTTTGATGACGTTCAATTTACCAATACTTTTTTCTTTTTGTGGTTAGTGCTTTCTGGTTCTTTAAGAAATCTTTGCCTGCCCCAAGGTTGCAAAGATATTTTCCTATGATTTCATCTTAGAGGCTTTATAGTTTTATGTTTAGGTCTATAATCCATCTCAAATTAATTATTTGTGTGGCATAAGGCATGAGTTGAGGTTCATTTTATTCCCATATGAATATCTAGTTGTTCCAGCATTGTCTGATGAAATGATTTTGTTCAAGTTTAATTTCTTAATTAATTTCTGAAATTATGTCAAGGCACAGGAAACTTTTGAACAATTACTGACAAGAGAATTAGGAGTCAAAGAGTGTACTTGAAAAAAATGTACTTGACTCATACCTTAGTCATTTTTTGTACTGATACAGCAAGTACACACAAATGACTGTTAATATTTTTTTTAAAAAATATAGCCATTACACATACAAATTTCTGACAAGATCTATTACCTGAATGAACTATTTTATATGAAAAGCATGTTCTATCTGCAGCAGAATTATTTTTTAAAGTTATCACTAGTTTCATTAATTGACAAATCATAATTACATACATTTGTGAGTTACAAATATGTATATACAATGTGGAATGATCAAATGTAGCTAATTAGCATATTCATCACCTCACATCATTTTTTTGGTGGTGAGACATTTGCAATTTGCTCTCTTAGCTATTTTAAAATATACAATACATTATTATTGACTATAGTCACCCTACTGCTTGATAGATCTCAAAAATTTATTCCTCCTGCCTAACTGAAACTTTGTACCCTTTGACAAAGAATTCCCCATTCCCTCCTCTTCAAATCCCCACCCCAGACTCCAGTAACCACCATTCTACTCTCTACTTCTATGAGTTAGATTTGTTTTCAGCTTCCACATATAAGTGAGATAGATAATGCAGTATTTGTTTTTCTCTGCCCAGCTTATTTCTCTTAGCTTAGTGTCCTCCAGGTTTATCCATGTTGTCATAAATTACGGGATATTATTCCTTTTAATGTCTAAATAGTATCTAAATTGTGTATATATATATCACATTTTCTTTAGTCATTCATCTTTTGGTGGACACTTAGGTTGATTCCATATCTTGGCTACTGTGAGTAATGCTGCAATGAACATGGGAGTACAGATATCCATTCAGCATATTGATTTTAATTCCTTTCGATACATACCCAGAAGTGGGACTGCTGGATCCTACAGTAGAACTCTAACTTTTTTGCTTCCTTGCAGCATTTTTCTATTTTGCTAAGTGCCTTGGAAAGCAGATAAATCTTTTTTGTGGGGGGAGCAGGAGGCGGTGATTGGAGACCTTCAGTGTACCTTTTTTTTTTTTTTTTTTTTTTTTTTTTTTTTTTTTTTTTTTTTTTT
>NW_007729633.1:85883-158712 GCF_000696425.1 Galeopterus variegatus | reverse complement strand
TGAGTCTTTTTCCGTGTCTGGCAACGGATCGCAACCCTCAGTGTTGCCCCCGTACCGGACTGGGGACCGGCAACGGGATTGCAACCCTCGGTGTTGCTCCCGCCCCTCGCTCAGCCAGTGAGCGGGAACCGGTCTGTATGTGGGATCCGAACCCTCGGGTGGGAGCGCTGCCACGCTTCCCAAGCGGCACACTAACCAGTGCGCCACCAGGCCGGCCCTCAGTGTACCTTTTGAGTATCCAAGGAGTTAAACTGCAAATGATGACACACACTGTGCTGGGGCAAGCTTTAGGCCAGGGCGAGAAGGAAAACTAGATTTTTTCCCTGTCTCTGGTACTCAGATGAGATAGGGGTTTGTGTTCTGGGTGGTCAGGAATTTGGAAGAAGCCATAAACATGAGGTAGAAAGAAGGCAGGGGTCAAGGATGGGGCAGGTGAATTGCATCTTAGCAACACATCAATAGAGTGTTAGCAATAAAGTCAAAGGGCAGAACACTGTGGGTAAGGTATGGCTTATGAACTCTTAAAACACTCAAGTTTAGTGACTGCTATTTTGCATGTTATTCCATTCCATGGACTCCAAGTTTTCAGTAAAATTACACCAGGTCTCACTTTGGGAATTAAGAGAGAAGCTGTGTTTTTGCTTGGAGTGAAACTGAAAGGGTGGTGGGCAACAACCTCAGAAAGGCAACCTGTGAAAAGCCTAAAGAATAAACAAAAACTGTGCAGACAGAATACAAACCACAGCATAACAAGTGTTTGGTTTCGATGTAACATTATAATCTGACTTATGGGGCTGGCTAGTGAGCTCAGTTGGTTAGAGCATGGTGCTAGTAACACTAAGGTTCAAGGTTCCATCACTGTTACCAACCAGCTGCCAAAAAAAAAAAAAAACCTGACTTATTCAAAGTACCATGCATTTGTTGTTAGACTTTCTATGTATTTAGGAAGAAAATTCAGATCTGGAGAGGACTAGTTAATGAGACAAAGAGTAGGGTCACATGCATGATTTGGCTCTTTTGTTTTAAACCAGTTTGAAAGGTGAATGCTGAATGAGAGTATGACAGTAGTTCTACAGCATAAAATCTGGATTCATGGGGTGAACTTGGAATTGCCTGACTTATACAGGATCATCTAAGTGTTTCACAAACTTTAATGTTCATACACATAACCTGAGGATTTTATTAAAATGTAGACTCTGACTTGGTAGAAGTAGGATGAGACCTGAGAGTTTATATTTTTAACAAGTCTAGGGCTGTGGTTCTCAAAGTGTGGTTCTTAGGCCAACAGAATCAGTATCACTCAGGAATAGATTAGAATACAAATTCTCAGACCCAACTTCAGAAATACTGTATTAGAAACTCTAAAGGAGGGAGGGGCCTAGAAATCTGTGACCTAACAAGCCCTTTCGATCATTTTGATGCACACTCGATTCTGGTGCACACTTGAGAACCAAGAGGAGCTCTAGAGCTGTACTGTCATAGCTACTAGTCACATGCAGCCATTTAAGTTTAAATTGTGTAAGATTAAATAAAAGTAAAAATTTTCATTTCCTTAATCACGACAGCCACATTTCAAATACTAAATACAGCAAATAACACAGGGCCTTATAAATAAGGTGACCTTGTATCCCATTTTCCCAGACAATCTCAGTTTACACACCTGTCCCTTCATAATTATCAACAGCAATCCCTTTCCCTTTCAAAAGTGTCCCATTTGTATGATAAATTAATGGTCATACTACCTGTAAGCTCTGGTATGAAACTTTGACTTTATCTTAAGGGCAATGGGAAAATAATTAAGAATTTTAAGCAGGGAGTTGACATTTTTAAAGTGTTTTGGAATAGTCCAACATAGTACCTGCTTTCTTTCAAGGTAAGTGAGAAGGCAAGAGAGACCTACAGGATGCCCATGACAGAAGTCACAATCTTTGTGTAACCTAACCTTGGAAAGTGACATTCTGTCACTTCAGCTGTATTCTATTTATTAGGAGCAAGTCATTATGTCCAGTCTTCCTTCAAAAGGAGGGGATTACCCAAAGGCATGAACAACCAAGAAGAGGGGATCATTGGGAACAAATCATACAGGTGCCTACCACAGAGCGATAAACTTGGAACAGAAGAGGGAGACTTCTTCTATGGTAACAGAAAGGAAGGGGGAAAGGTCGGGTCTGAATTACAGTAGTTTTGTATAGTTGGGAAAGAGTACATTTCAGATGGCTTCTGGTTGTTTTTTTTTTATGTAAAGTCAGAGTCTTTTTCTGAGCATGAAGAGAGAATTGAAATGATTGGAGTTTTGATAGTAGAGAAGTGGATAGTGGTATGACAATAGAAGAGAAGTTTTGAAAAATGCATTGTTGAGAATAAGAGAAAGAAGTGAGTTGCTAAAGAGAGGATTGACTGGGAATGTTGTGTGCCTAGCTGAAGTAGGTATCCATAAATTTATAGTGCAATAATATGCCCTATAGTGTGATGTTTTCTCCAGCAGGACTTAGTAATAGGCAAGAGGAAGTTCTCCATGGCTACTCTCTAATGATTACCCACTTTCCTTTAGGGAGACATGGAAAGCATAAACAATTGCTGAGGCTGATACCAAAATTCATGTAACCATAAAATTTAATTAAAAAGATGCCAGTTTCAGAGTCTAAAAAAGAAACCTGTCACATAAGGAGTTTCATTTGCTACAAAACTCACAGAGAATCAGGTTAGCACAAAATAGACCAGGCTGCTAAGTTCCATGTCATATTTTTTTCTAGTTAGTTGCCTTCACTGGAATTTATGTTTGGTAAAGAAATGAAACCCATCAACCACAGGTGAGCATTAGAAGTTTTTCATTGATTGTTTTGGAAAAAATTGTCTTATAACAAATTCCCAAAATTAACTTTTGAGAAATAAGACCATGTGTTTACTCCTCCCTCTGAGTAAAACCTAATTAAAGCTCCATTTTGGTGCTTTTATTTCTTATATATATAATTTTGCCCTATCCCAAGAAGAATGAGACAGCATCCCCAGACTGGTGGCCTGGCTAGGTATAGGGGACAGGTATCATCCTTTTGCTGTTGGCTCTCTGTCAAGTGAGCTAGTCATTGCATCAGCTGCCTGGATGACACTTGCCCGCTGCAGTGGAGGGAAGGGCTTGACACATACTCACCTGTACAGTACTGTCTCCCACCCTAATGTGTATGTGTTGTTGGATTGGGAAGGTGAAAATATTCGGGTACCAGAGCCTGACTTCACTCAGTCTTGCATATTCAAGGTGCATCCAAAGTTGGGAACAGAAAGAGGCATTCAAAGGCAAGAGGAGATAAAATTTTGCTACTCTCGAGACAGCTTAAAACCAAGGCACAAATATAGAGGAGACAGGCAGTTGAGTTTCTCTATTGTTGAGATTTTTTCAGATAGGAGGTTCTGACAGGACAGAGAAACAAGGAAGTTTAGGATTAAACAGACAGAGTAGTTGATACATTGGTCATGATAGGATAGGACATGAAGGCAGGAGAGGTTGAGAGGTGTGCAGAGGGTAAAATTTTCACTGGAGGGGAGGAGGGTGACATTGACAAGGCAGACCGGAGGTGCTGAGTGATCAAACCACCAAACTAGAAGGGTAGGCAGTTGTGGCCCTAAAATGGGGTTGAATTCATGATCTCTGGGAGTTTCACAGCATGTTCTCATGTTATTATGGGCAAAACAGGTTTTGCCCACTAGCTGCTGTGCATGATGTAATTTATATGGAAGAATGTTTTCCAGATTCCTGTGCTATTACAAACATTAATTCACAACCCTTTTGTAGAGTGGAGACTACTATCTAGATCTTGCAAGAAAAACAAAGCAGCCAAAATAGTCCTGGATGATCACTAGATAAGGCAACTGAGAGAGCTTAGGTGAAAACCCATCCTGACACAAGATTGCCCTTCAAGCAACAAGCCCTTCCAGATAATTGTTCCTCACTATCAAAAGAAAAATTTTCATTGTAGAAAACTCAAAAAACTGATTGTTCCATTAATCCATTCATTCAATGGAAACATAGACAGTGTTTGTGGCTTTGTTGGAGTCACAGGAGTACAATGAATTAGACAATAAGATCCATGCTCTAATGGGTCCTACTTCCTAGTGAGGGAGACTGCTAAGGAAAAAGCATAATGATTGTAGCTAATGAAGAAAAAATGAGCAGAACAATGAGATGGAAAATGACTGCTGGGTGGGGTGGGGATTAGGGACATATTAGATGGGATGCTCAGAGAAAGGCCTTTTTGACAAGGTGACATTTAAGCTGAGATTTGAATAATAAGATCTGGAGGAAGAGCATTTTAAGTGAAGGTGTTGCCATATCCTTACATTATGAGAGATCTTAGCCTATGCTAGAAACTGACCAAAGCCCAGTGGGGCTGGAGCTAAATGAGCCAAGCAAAGAGCAATCTAAGATGCAGTTAGAGCAGCCAGCAAAGGCAGGACCATGAAGGAGTTTGCAGACTGGAAGGATTTGCATTTTGTTCTAGGTGTAATGGAAAGGCTTGCAGGGATTTTAGCCAAGGGATTCACATGATTTGATACACATTTTAAAAAGATGACTTTGGCTCCTTTGTGAAGAATGAATAAGGAAGGGTATAAAGAAAGTATAAAAAGAAAATTAACCACTATTCTACTCTCTACTTCTATAAGAATGACTTTTTTAGATTTCACATATGAGTGACATCATACAATATTTGTTTTTCAGTGACTGACTTATTCACTTAACATAATGTTCTCTGAGTTCATCGATGTTACCAAAAATGACAGGATGTCATTCTTTCTTATGGCTGAATAGTATTCTATTGTGTATATATACCCCACATTTTCTTTATCCATTCATCCATTGACGGACATTTAGGTTGATTCCATCTCTTGGTTATTATGAATAGTGCTGGGGAGAGGTTGGTCAGTGGGTACAAATTTGCAGTTAGATAGGAAGAATAAGTTCTGGTGTTCTGTTGCATAGTAGGGTGACAATAGCTAACAATAATGTTTTGAATATTTCTACATAGCTAAAAAAGAGGATCTTGAATGTTATTGCCATAAAAAAATGAAAAATGTTTAAATGATGGATGTACTAACTACCCTGATTTGATCATTATACACTGATACACATATTGAAACATCACACTGTACCCTATAAACATGTACAATTATTATGTGCCAATTATAAACAAAATTTTTAAATGTTAAAAAAAGAAAATCAAATCTATAAATATAGGGCTGGCCCGGTGGCGCACTGCTGTAGTGCGCCGCTTGGGAAGCACAGTGGCGCTCCCGCCGAGGGTTCGGATCCCACATACAGACCGGTTCCTGCTCACTCGCTGAGCGAGGTGTGGGAGCAACACCGAGGGTTGCAATCCCGTTGCCGGTCCCGGTCCGGTACGGGCGCGACACTGAGGGTTGCAATCCATTGCCGGACACGAAAAAAGACAAAAAGGAAAAAAAAAAACAAAAATAAACAAATCTATAAATATATTTCCAAAATTTTAACTCTAATGTTGGTACAGTTTTGTGTATACTCTTTAAATTCTATATCATGAGGACATAACCAAGTCATTAAAAGTCATTTGAAGTAATTTTCTAAGTGAATGCATTGAGGTCTTGTCTATGTCTTTCCCCAATATATTTCACCATTTTCCTATTGTTGGGCAATTAACTTATTTCCAATTTCCCCTGTTTAACTATGGCAACTATAGTTATATTTTTTGTATTTTTATATAATCTTCTTTTTACCTCATTAGAATCCATTCTTAGATTCTACAGGCACTAAAAGGTCAAAAGATATGAATGTTGGGTTGTTCTGCTATCAACTTGCTTAAGCTGGGAACCATGTTTCCCAGAATTTTTTCCCTGCATACTTAGAGTAGAATTTTCCAAAAGAGGAACTCATGCCAGGTTTGAGCAGCAGAAGTGAGGCATGTGCTTCCCTTACTCTTGGAAGGTGTTGTTGTCAGAACATGGTGGGTTCCAGGTTGTCCTCACTCTTCTCCTCTTGGCATCCAGATCTTCTTCCTGATTGCTGGCTCTGCTGTTCAACAGTGGCTTCAGACCTGCCACTGGATGCCTGGCTGCAGATCTCCAGAGGCAATGGCTTCCCAGAAACCTCCCCACAAATCCCTTTTGCATGTTCACATCAGTATTTCAGATTTTTCCTGTAAGTACCAGCTGTCCACCCACTCTAGTGGCTGAGGATTGGTTGATGACTCTTTCTCATTCTCAAACTTCCCCCCATCTGGGATTTCACTTCCCCAGATTTTCTCACAACTGTGTTAGATCTGTTCATATAACAGATCCTTTATTCTGTAACCCTTATATTGGTTACAATATGAGTATTTTGATGGTTCTTATTATATATTGTCAGAATACTTTCTTGAAAACTCAACCAGTTCTACACCCACCAGAAGTTTAAGAAAATGCTCATGTCCCCACACTCTCAATAGTATTAATGTTTTAAATCGCTATCAATTTTATGGGGGAGAAACTGATACTAGTTTTAATTTATATCTCTTTGACTACTGATGAAATAGAACTTTTTTTCTATGATACTTTGATACTTTACCTTTTCTCTTGGGGACAATTACAATACCTATAAAGATTTTTCAAAAATTTGAGAAAACTTTGTAGCAACTTTTATACTTCTCCCTTTTTATCATCTTTTCACATTTTGGCAGTTCCTACCTAAATTCCCTTATTGGTTCTAAAGTTGTTGGCTTTTAGTATATTTTTTTGAGACAGTTTAACATGGTCAGTTTATAAACCAGTGGATGTAGGGGAATCAGGGCTTTTGGATTGAAAACAACAGAAACCAAATCTAAACTTAAGGAAAATGGAATTATATGGGAGCTTACAGAATTTATACAATTTTTTAGAGATTTAAGCATATTGGGCCAGCCTGGTGGCGCACTGCTACAGTGCGCCGCTTGGGAGTGCGGCGGTGCTCCCGCCGAGGGTTCGGATCCCACATACAGACTGGTTCCCGCTCACTGGCTGAGCGAGGTGCGGGCGCGACACTGAGGGTTGCGATCCATTGCCGGACACGAAAAAAGACAAAAAGGAAAAAAAAAAGAGAGAGATTTAAGCATAGACTTAATGAGAAGAGTGCACGTGCACCAATGAGTTAATCCTACCAGTGTCTTTTTCTTTTTCACTTTATTCAGAATTTAAATTCCTAGGAGTGAGCTTTAAATTAACCTGGCTTACATCAGAAGCTGGCCCCTCAACTCCATCTTGTTGTTGAGTTGGTGGAAAGAGCCTCCAAAGTCCCCTTTCTCATCCACAGTGGGAAGGAAGGCACCTGACTTGCCATTTTACCAAGAGTATTCCCAAAGCAGAAGAGGCAGTTTCCCATAGGAAACTGGGATGCTGTTAAAAAGGGGGAATGAATGTTGGTTGGTCAAAGTCCAAACATCTGTGGGCCAAATCTAGCAGTCTCAGGTGAATTTTCACTGAAATTGATTATTAAATTAACAAGTGTTGGAACCCCAGACTTTTTTAAACTGCAAGTATTTTATGAAACATCATTTTAAAATCTATCTAGGAAGTATATAAAATAAATGAATTTCCCTTTTAAACTTTTATGAGATTATCTGACCTTTATGACTTTCACAATCACTAGTAGATCAATACTTTTTTTTTTTTCCTTTTTGTCTTTTTTCGTGTCCGGCAACGGATCGCAACCCTCAGTGTCGCGCCCGCACCGGACTGGGACCGGCAATGGGATCGCAACCCCCGGTGTCGCTCCCACACCTCGCTCAGCCAGTGAGCGGGAACCGCTCTGCATGTGGGATCCGAACCCTCGGCGGGAGCGCCACCACACTCCCAAGCGGCGCACTGCAGCAGTGCGCCACCGGGCCGGCCCTAGATCAATACTTTTGATTAGGATGCTTTGCATGTATTTATGATACTGTATGGGAAAACCTTATTGCTAGAAAACTATACAATCCTTGTGGTAGCCCTTTCTAATATGCATGAAGCCTTTTCTATGACAATTGTTTCTTTAAAAGGACTTTTTACTTGAAAATAGAAGGGTTTAACAGGCTTGGCAAACCCTATCTATAACTTTCAGCACCTTTTATACATAACTTCTTTCTTCATACATTCCTTCTTTTGTGTTTACACAGTTAAAATATCGATACATATTATCAAGCAACTGTGGAGCTGACTTCTTTCCCACTTGCCATTATGACTATTTTTCAATAAGAATAAGTGGTAAGAAATGGTTTTCTGAATTGTTGGTTGAAAGCAAGTACTCGCTTGGCAAGTAAGAGGGCATTGTAAATAGAAAAGTCGCTTTGAAAGGAAACTAAAATCTGAATTTACAAGCAATTTTGGATTTTAAAAAAAGAAATAAGAAAGTGCTGCAACAACACGAGGGATTTAGAAGAAGGATCTACAAAGCTTTATGCAGGCAGCTTCTTTCTCATTTGCCCTCTCTCTGATGTTCTGATCTCTGGTTTCCACTTCTCTGTGCATCTCTATCTTTTCCCACCTCTTTCTTTATGCTGCTTCTGTACAGTGTCCCTCTCTCACTATGCTGTATATGACCGTTGTTTGTTATGGCTTCTGTCCACACGAATTGTCCCCTAATAACTATTTGCCCTTTTATGCTCAGTAGATTGTGTTTTAGTTAGGACTATGACTACTTACCTAATGACTACATTTTTGGGCCTTCTCTGCAGCCAGCTATGCGTTTATGATTCTCTTTGGACCACAGGAATGTGAACAGATATAATAAGTGGGATTTCCAGGTCATGCCCTTAAAAGGAATGTGCATTTCCCTTTCTGCCTTACTGCTGGTCATGATGTGGAGGGGATGGTGAGAGCCAGAGACACTACACTGGGTCCAGAGAGGCAGCCTGTGGTCGGATGAAACAGCTGTCCTGCAGGCCTGGGCTGTCCACCTCACCACTCTCAAGTGGGAGAGAAACCTCTCCCTATTCTACTCTAGGGTCTCTGTCACAGAGTCTTAAACAGCATTATAAATAAAACATGCCCTTCAAGATTCAAAATTGTACAAGTTGGGGGAGGGGGATAATTGTGAGAGGATTTTCTTTTTCATAGTTCCCAGTTTTTAAAACAGCTCATATTAGGCACTCAAAATATTGGTTGAATGTTGTTATGGGCTGAATTGTGCCCCCTCAAAAATTCATATTTTGAAGTCCTAATCCCCAGTACCTCAGAATGTTACTGTATTTGGAGATAGGGTCTTTAACAAGGCAATTAAGATTAAATGAGGCCAATACAACTGCTGTCCTTATTAGAAGAGGACATTTGGACACAGGCACAGAAAGAAGACCACGGGAAGACACAGGGAGAGGATAGCCATCTACAAGCCAAGAAGAGAGGCTTCAGAAAAACTAACCCTGCCAACATCTTGATTTCAGACTTCTAGCCTCCAGAATTGTGAGGAAATAAATATCTGTGGTTCAAGTCACCACAGACCATGATACTTTGTTATGGCAGCCCTAGCAAACTAATACAAATGTATACATGAAAGGGAGGTTTTTATAGAAGGTTTTCTTTTTATTTTTAATAAAAGAAGACCTGGGAGATTAATCAAGGGTAGAAAAAATAGGCAGATAGAATATATGTTTTTTTTTCTTTTTCTTTTACTCAAGGACAACACCATTGTATCTTAAAATCACTTAAACATAGAGTAAACAGAGACCATTAAAACCGAAAGGTAAAGTTCAGTATTTTCAAGTGTACTAATGATTTGAGTCACTGTAGACTTCAGTAATATATTAGAAATCTAATTATTGCTGAGAAACTCAGGGGAAAGATCTGTATTTTAAAATCTGAAGAACATTGCAAATCGCACCATTTACCTTACCCACGGTAAAAGTAGCTGCTTTAAATAGAACTTTATGTAGCAGAAGAGCAAATTCTTGTTCAAGTGACAGTAATTGCAGACTCTCAGGATATCCTCAGATCAAAAAAAGTCACTCTAAAGGTTTTCTTTAAAGTTTAATGAGCTAAAAATCCATGACTGTACACAAGTTAGAAGACGAATTTTTAAAAAGTATGTGTTTCAGTTAAGAATTTCCATTTAAAATAGAAAAAACCTACTTGGGCTAGCCTAAAGAGGAAACTATAAACCCATAATTTATTGAAAGTCTATGGGAAGTCTCTCTCAGAACCAGTGGACAGGAGGGTGGGTCTCAAATGAAGCTGGAGGCAGGAACTGAAAGCTGCCAAGATCCTTGGCCACCACGACTGCTTTGTGTGGCTGAGTCTCTGGGCCACCATGGTTTCTCATGTCTGTTCTTTTGTTCATCAGCTTTCTGTCCCTGCCCCTTCCTTCTTTCTTCCTCTTTGTGGCCAAAGGTAAAAAGCATCATGGCATGGCATGTTATATAGACAGAGCAGACATACCCTCCATCTACAGGCACTAGAAAAATCATTTATTACAGAACTGAAAATGGAGGCAGGCTTTCCTACTTCCCAAGAGTAGACTCTCTGGAGAAGAGCTAGTCTCTTGACTGTGTTTTTGCAATGGTAGAACCATTATGACCAAAAGAGAGTTCATATACTTTTCAAAAAGCATTAGGTGAGAATATTACCAGTTTTGTTAAAGATTCCCAAATTATGTTTATATTTGCTCTGCCATAATTCATAAAATTCTAAGTCATTTGTAAACAAGTGGCTTTTATTAATAGTCAAAAGCATTCCATTTACCACCATTATATAGATGGGTAACTAAGGAATAACTTAATTTACGCCATGAGTTGCAGGATTTAGTCCCCACCTCCTCCTACCACTATCTCTATCACTTGCTTTTCTTTGTTCAAGTTTCCTAGAGTGATGTTTGCATTTCTATAGGCTTAGTTTTCTGGCTGCAACATTTTAATTTTTGCATGAAATAAAAGCACCGCACCTTGTATATTCCAGGGAATCACCAAATGTTTGATTTATATGGAAGAAAGTAAAATGGAATTCATAAATTTCCTGATGCACGTCATATTGGTTCATAGAAATTTATACCAGGAAAAATTTTTAGAGAGCATTCTTGCCCAACTTTTCTCTTCTTGACAGTGGAGAATTCTGAGAGGGTGGTTAACTGCCTTATCTGTGAATTTCAAATATAGGTGCTGGACAAAATGGACTAAATATCCCAGGATACCTGAAAATCACTGTTTCCTACTCTCTACACTTAAGGCTGGCTTTAGATAGACTAAGACTAAAAAAATTCCTTTCCTATCAATAACTTGGAAATACTAATAGTCATTTTTGAAACTAGAAAAAAACCCATTGGAAAAAATGTTTACTTCTCAGAAATTCTCAAGAGTGGGGGTAAAGCCTTACAGATAATTTAGATTAAAATTCCATTTGATGCAAGAATTCCCCCCCTTTTTTGCTTTGTTTTTTTGGCCTTGCAAACAAATATCAGTAAACTATTGAAAGGACCCACAATCCTGAAACATCACTAACAAACACAGACCAAGAGCAAATGGCTTTAAGACACTGGATGTAAGTTAAGTTAGGCAAGAGCAGCACCAGCATGGAAAGCAAAAGGTCCAATTTATGCCCATTGTCTTATGTATTTCTAATTACATAATTAATTACATAATACATAAAATACCTAAGACAATACATAATACATAAAATAATACATAATACATAAAAGGCATTAGACAATAGGCATAAATTGGGACTCTCCTGGGAAACTTGGGACATATGGTTATGCAAACAAAGAATAATTAAGGAGGTGAAGGGAGAATGATATGGGGAAAGAAAAAAGCTTACCTCATTAGGTTATATTGTTCTGACTATGCCTTGTTAACATAAAGTTACATCGAATTTTGTTCTGTTATCATGTAAGCTAATAATAATAATAATGCAAGTTGATTCTTTTTTCCTCAGAGGAAAAATATAGCAAAAGTTACCTCTTGACTAAGGGATCTGAGGGTCACCATTTTATAAAAGTTAGCAAAACACCATGTTTAAAATTAATATATCCAGGGGCCGGCCCGGTGGCGCACTGGATAGTGCGCCGCTTGGGAAGCACGGCAGCGCTCCCGCCCGAGGGTTCGGATCCCACATGCAGACCGATTCCCGCTCACTGGCTGAGCGAGGCGCGGGAGCAACACCGAGGGTTGCGATCCTGTTGCCGGTCCCCGGTCCGGTACGGGGGCAACACTGAGGGTTGCGATCCGTTGCCGGACACGGAAAAAGACAAAAAAAAAAAAATTAATATATCCAAATATATATTTATCTTTAAATCAAATGGTATATTCTATAAAATGTCAAAAAGTATATATTAAATAGTACAATATAGTAACCATGTCATAACAAGGTATTTAACCTCGCTCAATTTTATAAAACATTGTAAATTATTCTACCTTCTAAGCATTCTAGCCTTTATTGTTCCCTTAGTGAAACAGATCAGAAAGTGTAAGATTATAGGATGCTAAAAGCTCTTTTGGAGATTCTTTGTCAGGCATCTTTCATGAGAAATTACAGAGAATGAGACACTGGATTAAGCATTTTGAACCATGAATACTTTGTTCTTCTGCTCTCTTCTCATAAAACAAACAAACAAATGAAAAACATATTGGCAATTGCAGATGTTTACATTCTAAAAAACATTCTATTGACTTTTTTTCTGTTGTTAATTATCTTTTAAAATGAAACAACCTATCTATGGGCTAGAGTAGCAAGTTTATGTAAGAGGATTTGAAAATATCCTTTCTATTAGGTAGAACCTGTACCCATAGTGCATGATATCCAGTGACATTTTATAAAAATTTTATATGCAATGTTGCTGCAGTTATTCTGAACAACCTATAAAGTTTTTACATAGTAGGCTCTCAAATGCTGTTAGGATTAAACACTGGACACAAAACCATTCCTAAAAATAGAACCAGATTCCCTAGGGTTTTAGTATTTGATTTCCAGATGTCTAGAAGACTGCCTTTAATATAATCTTATGTGCTTTGGGATTTTTACGGTGACGAACAAAGTAAACATTTGAGCTGAAAACCACTGGAAGCATTTGAACCACACAAAAGAGTAATAAAAAGTAAACCTACCCTTAATTTTAAAACCAAGCATGAATTTTTCTGTTTGACTGCTGTACAGTTGAGAGAGCATTTTCCTCTAGAACTGTTCAGTTTCACTGACAGGAAAGCATTTTCCAGAATAATAACCTCTTTCTTGAATGATTTTAGATAAATTTTTTTAAAAAAATTTCAGCCGTTATCTCACAAAGAAGCAGTTTCCTATGAGGCAGAAGCTATGTGTCTCATATCCTAGCTCCACCTCTTAAAACCATATGATCTTGGGCATCTTACTTTACCTTGGCTGGCTTGTGTTTTAAATTCCTTATCTATAAATTAGAGACACTAGTATCTGTCTGTCTCAAAAGATTCATTTAGAAGATAAGACCACCAATTCCTTGTAGTAACTTGTCAAGATCACCAATAAATTAGTGTCAGAGCTAACCTAGTACTTGGTCTTCTAAGTCTAAAACTTGATCCTGTATTTCAAGCATACTGCTCAATCTCTTCATAATTAGTATGAAGTTTCAGCTAGCAGCTGGTATTAAATTGGTCATTTTTGATCCCTCACCAGATTATAGTTTCCTAACATGAAAACTCCCAAAGTTCTAGTTACAATGGTGACTCTCTCTGAATCTAGGCTCTTTTCCCTCTTTTCTAAATTTACTTGCTCCATCTGTCCAATGCTGATACTTCCTGGTGCCATCTTGATTCAGCATTTCCAGAAACTCAACAAAGCTAAGTGTCTCCCCAGTAAGAATCAGACAGAATAGTATAAAGTGGGGAGTGAGGTTTTTGGCCAGACTGATGCTAGGTAAATGGAAGTTCCTTAGGAAGAATTAATCAGAGTCCATTTTAATTTATATGCTGTTCACCTTAAATCCCCGTATGGATACAATGGACTCAGAAGTATATATAAAAATCATATCAAATCTCAGTGCTTTATGGGTTGCCAGTACTTTCAAATGATTGCTGTTCTTTCAAACTAGTCACCATGGAAATCTCTGTGCTTTTCTCAACAACTGCTGAAGCCATTTTGGATTTTTCTTTTGTAATTGCTGTCATGGTCAGTTGGGCCTCCTCTTTTCCCCCTGCTTTGCCATTTTTCCTCTCCCATGCACACAGTGTTTGTTATAGCCTAACCCTGACTTTGACCAAAAATGGATTAACTGAATCAGTTACCTGTTTATCACATGTGGCTCTGAATGCCTTTCTGCTATTTCAAAAACAAATTCTTTGTCCACTTTCTCAACCATCCTCAAAGAATGGTGACCTGCCAGTATTGAATATGTATATATATAAAATGTTCTGCAAGTTAAGAACATTGCAAAGGAAGAGGTCCAAAGACATTTAAGATAATATCAGGAGCACTGAAATAGGCAAAATAGTGAACTCTCTTAAAGAAGAACATTATTTTTTGTACTTCATTTTAGTATGTTTGTTAAAATATGAGTCAAATTAAATTATGTATATACGCTATGCAGAAGTTTGGGTGTGTTTAATCTCTGGCATATTTTTAAAAGGAAAGTCAAAATTGAAAGATAGCAGCAGGAGAAAATGTCAGTATGTAAAATGCCATGGGAGGAAACACCTGCTGGGAAAACATAAATGTAAAAGAGACCTGACAGGTTTCTTTCATAATTTTACCCAGAGAAACAGCAATATTTAGGAGAAAAAAAAGTTGTGAAAAGGTAGGAGCATGTCAATATTTTTAACACATTTAAAGTTTTTCGGCTCCATAGTCAACATGCCAAGAACCTAAAACCCTAAGAGCCTTTTGTTTTTCTAATAATCATTTTTGAAATACATTTTATTTTATTATTTTGTTGTTTTATTTAAATAGTAAAATTTAAGGAATAAATTTTAAGTTTATCAACTTAGATTTTATGTCTTGGTGAAATACTCCTAAAGACTGCATTTACATTTTATGTAGGTATTTCATTTTGTTACATACCTCTAAAAACTCAGGAGTCACAAATGCACTAACCTTTTACTCCTAAAGCATGCACACAGGCACTCTTGAATAATTCAGAGAGCTTTTAATCATGATGAAGTCATACTGATGAACTCAATAGGAAAATACTAATACTAGTAAAATTTAAATAATTCACTGTACAAAACAGACATAATAGAGCAAGAAAAATAAATTCTAACTGCTCAAAATATTTTGCTTTTTCTTATGCCAATGCATATTTCTTAAATTGTAGTGACAGTTTTCCTTCTTTTTTGTTGGAGTACATGACAGCTATACATACACTGGAGCAGGTGATAAAGATAAATGCTTTCCTATTAAAGTCAAGAATGTCAGCTTTCTATGTGCAATGATGGCTAGGTTTCCATCTTTTTTGCAAAGATATCTCCTGGGAAAGCTATCGCCAGACCTTATTACTACATTATCAACTTATTCTCATCTCAAAGTTTTTTTTTTCAAAAGCAGTCAGCTGAGTTACACCTTACTTTTTTAGAATCACTGATAGGTGAGGGCCGGCCCGGTGGCGCACTGGATAGTGTGCTGCTTGGGAAGCGCGGCGGCGCTCCCGCCCGAGGGTTTGGATCCCACATACGGACCGGTTCCCGCTCACTGGCTGAGCGAGGCGCGGGAGCAGCACCGAGGGTTGCGATCCCGTTGCCGGTCCCTGGTCCGGTACGGGGGCAACACTGAGGGTTGTGATCCGTTGCCGGACACGGAAAAAGACAAAAGACAAAAAAAAAAAAAAAAAAAGAATCACTGATAGGTGAGAAAAAAAAAGTCAAGCAGGACACAAAGAACAAGATTATTAATTATTTCATTTAACACCAAACAAGCTCAAAATCTAATCTTCTGGATATAGAATTATGCATTTTGGAATGATGATATGTCAATAATTATTAAATCTGACTATATAAAATACCATTTAAAAACTGGAAAAAATAGCAAATGATTTTTGTAAATATAGAATTATGGTAGATTCTAAGATGAGTTAATTAGGACCAGTCATTAAGAAATTAATTTTAAAAGTTGTTTTGTAATTATAAAATAAAAGTTCTTACTACAGCTTAATATTTTTATTTCCTTTGGTATTTATAGAAAACTTTTTTCCTGAATGATTAGAAATCAAAAGCCATAATCAGGTTGTGTAATTAAAGGATGATTTTTCACAATTTATTGAAGGTGACATGACATTCTACAGACGATAACACAGCCTATCTGAATTATTTTGAGCTAAGAACATAAATTAGAATTTGTTATGGTGAAAGGAGAAAAAATATATAATTCGCCCAGAGACATCAATTAATGAGATATTGAAAGGTATGTGAAAATGGCCATATGTAGAGATTTAACAAAAAAATGGATATTCTTTTAGCATTCTAAAAGTCAGCATGCTTTTGAGATATGAACCTCTCTAATAAAAAATGATATATTTAAATGTGGCAAGGGTAATATTATAAACAGTCAAAATAAGTATGCCCTCTGGTTACTCTTTCTAATTTTTCTACATACATGCACCCCACTTTTCCCTAAAAGTATGAGAATACAGCTCTACTCTATGGCAACTTTGATAAAACTTGAATTTCCTGGACTCAATTTGACTATTCACTATATCTAGTGCCAGCACTATATTTCCAACTGAAGAATGAGGCTGATTGGATTTATGTGGCATGTATAAACCTCAAGAAACCCACTGCAGGGGGAAAAACTATCACCAAATTGAGAGTACTATAAAACATCCTTCTTTCACAGTGAGGTTCAGCATCCACTCTAAAGTGAGGACAAACTCCAGGAAACAACTAAAGTGTAAATAAATAACTGAGGCAGAGGCAAGACAGTTGACTAGATGGTCTACTGCTTCATGGGGGCAAAGGCAGAGGAAGTTCTGGGACTCTGGTGGAAAAAGTTTCCTATTACCTATTTCCTATTTACCTGTTTCCACCTTGTTCTTTCAGTTCTTTAACCAAAGTCAACAGTTTTGCCTAGACTAGAAATCAATGTTTGATCCAATGCAAGATCTGTCTTGCTGGAGTTAAAGCTACCTCAACTTAGACAAATTTAGTTTTTCTTAGCTCAAGTAATTCCAGCCTTGATATCTTGGGGGAGAACTTCTAAATATATACAGAATCAAGCTTCGTTCACCCTCACTATGATGGTGGGTAATTTTTTCACAATTTTTTATACCACATGCCTCACATTCCCAAGTTTAACTGAAGCCATATTATTTTTATATCAAAGTACTGCAAGTAACAACAATATCACATGTATGTTTATACCTTATTTTTCTGAATTTTGCCGAACAGGTGTAATTTTTTTTTAAAGTGTGAAATAATTATTAATGAATGTATCAGAACATTACTTAATTTTAATAAAGAAACTATTTGGTATTTGAACAAGTCTGACATAATCTTATTCTATTAAAAAGTCCTCCAGTATCCTTCTTAAATTGTAAAGTCTTCATTTCTTTTATTTGGAAAATAAAACCATCTACACATTTTAAAAACATGTTATCACTGATTTAATCAAAATTTCATCAACAGAGTCTAATAATGTTAATGATTAACTCAAATTTACTAGTATAGGGAGGATTCTGAATAATAGAACATTTTTGTAATAATAGATGTAAATGAAATTAGAATTAGAGTATTTATTGTCTGGTAATACTGATGAGAAAATAACAATGTCAAATACAATCATAGGGTATAGTGGTCAATCCTCAAACCATATACAAATGTATATGTCAGGTGCTTGAACATTCTATATTTATAACACTTTATGTTCAGGGAGAAGAATATGAAGACTGTAAAGCTGGTTAGGAAGGAGATTATTTGAAAGTTAAAAAAAATTTTAACTACCATAAAATCTTGTTTAAAGAGCTTTTTCAACCCTTAGGATCTCAAATTACTGCACAAGTCATAATGTAAAAGTAATGAAATACTCTACAAAAATGTTCAATAGAATTTAAAATTTTAACTTAAGGTAATCTGGAAGTTCAATCATTCTCAAAGAGGCTGTAAGGATGATTAAAATCCTGAAGAAAGCCTGAAAGAAAAAGGACACAGTCATTATTGGAAATATGATACATTGTTAACTCTCAAGTTTCACATTCAGACTAGAAAGCTTAAGTTCAAGGCCACTACACCAATTTTTATAGAAATGTAATGTTTTCCAACTCATAGTTTATCCCTTGAAAAGCTGTACGTGAGTAATAATGATTATCAACTCAAATTAGTCACACACACTGGAGTAAATTGGAAATGAAAAGCTTCTTCAATTACCCGAACTAACATAAATGATTAATTTCCTCCCGCCAACATGAAAGGGAATGAGTTGAATGTTCATGAAGGATAGCATTTACCCACCCCGCACTAAGGTTAGAGAACTCGCTCAGCACAAATATTCCCAGAAAGGGTTCAACTTGGCAGTAAAGAAACCATCTATTCTAAAAGGTCACCACGTCAGTTCAACTTTTCATCTGTTGTGAAAAAAAGCCTGTCAAAGTCCATCACTATGAAGTAGCAGCTGTTCTGCAGAATGATACCTTCCAAAAGAGAATACTTCTATATTCCCCAGTGCGCCTCCTCCACTGCATCAGACTATTTCTTGTCTCCCCTGACACCATTCTTAGCCACAACCCTGCGTGTTCGCTCTTCCATCTCAAATGTCTACTTCCAAATATTTCTCTACATTTTACAGTCTTAAGCCCTGCTGGAAATCACATCCTCTCAGTCAGGTCTAGTGCAACCCCAACTCCTTATAATGTCCTATAAAACCCCACATAATCTGATCCATCGGTATGCCTCCAGCTACACTGAACTTCCAGTTTCTCTAACACCCCAAGCTCTGTCTCACCTTCAAGCCTCCACCTGGTTTATTCCTTCCCCTCTCTTTTCCTGGCTAATTTCTATTCATGTTTTGGTCTTTGCATTAAACCCTATTCCCTCAAGGAGGCCTTTCCTACTTATCTCAAGTAGGTTCTCCACCCGTATTTCCCCCAATTTCAGTCCCTTCTTTTCTTCCCAGTAGTGGCACAATTTTAAATTATTTTTCTTTGCTCCTGACTTTTTGTATCCACACTGGAATATGAGCTCCCTAAGGGCAGAGATTACTGCCTGTCTTGTTCAAGTTGTATCCCTAGTGCCTGGCTCAAAGCAAAAACTCAATAAACGCATCCAAATTAATTCCCTTCTACCCTGATCTATCTCATTCTAACTTCTTTTATTCTTATGGGACCCAGAACAAAATGAACTCATCATTTACCTAATTTTGTCATTACTATTCAAATCAACAGATATACCTACTATAAGCCAGGAACTGCAAGGTGCTGCTATTGCAGCTATTCTTTACTGTTTATTAAGTGCCAAGCACTGTTATCAGTGTTTTACATATGTTATCTCATTGTATCACCACAACTATGTGAACAAGCAACTGTTTTTAATCCCTATTTCACAAATGAGGAAACTGAGACATAAAGAGGTTAATAATACACCCAAGATATCACAAACAGTAAGTGACAGAGCTGGGATCCCACACTCTATTAAGTAAAACACAATTTCCATTTTAAGATGGGTACCAGGAGAGAGCGGAAAGTACAGTGAGCTGGAAATTCAAGAGGAAATAGATCTGTGTAAGGGAGACCAGGAAAATTTGTTTGGAGATGGCAGTTCAGATAAGCTTGGGCAAAAAGTAAGGGTTTTGACAAATGAATACCAGGAATTGGTGCAAGAGGCCCTTATCAGAAAGTAAATAGTGAGGACATACAAGGAAAAGAGATACTAAGTGTCCACAGGAAATAGTAATGGTAGAGCTATTTTATGTTGTCCCATCCCTTGAGCCCAGATTGTGAAGGTTCTTGCCTATATCCCTAAGAAATTTATCTATAGCTAAAAAAGGAATGAAAATATAATCAAAGTTTTAAAATTACTGTGATAATTACTGTAGTCATATTCTCTAAGTTGTTAGTAATGCTCCCTTGTTCATTATCTATTTCTGAGGGCTATTCTCTTGGCAATTGGATTTTAAGGTTTTTTTTAATGGCAGGCACCATATCCTACGCTTCCATAAAAGAGGTTATGAGAGCTGACTCTCCAAAATGTCAGTAGGCAAGAAGAAGAAAAGTCAGAGGAGACTATTTGAAAGTGAGCTCCAATAGATATTTAAACTACAATAATATTTTCCAAGTGTTCATACACAACTTTTTCAAGACTGCAAATGGTAAATTTCTATGACCATGTGTACTTATAAAATAAAAACTGCAACACAGGTATATACGATTACCATGAATTCCCCTCAGTGAACAATCCAACTTAGCACTTGCTTTTTACAGTCCCTGCTTGTGCTTTTCTATAATCAAAGTTCCTGAACAGGAGAAACTTAAATAACTTTTTTTTCTCCTTCAGGAAGAAGCAACTACCTTCAATTCTCTTCACAAATTCCTACAATACTTGCAATAGAATATTTATCTGAAGTCCCAAACAACTACAGACACACATAGTCGCGCGCGCGCGCGCACACACACACACACACACACACACACACAACTAAAACTTATATTAGGAAAGGGCTGAGTTAAAGATGTGTGCACGGGGCCGGCCTGGTGGCGCACTTGCGGCGCTCCCACCGAGGGTTTGGATCCCATATAGAGACCGGTCCGTTCACTGGTTGAGCGCGGTGCAGGCGTGACACTGAGGGTTGCAATCCCATTGCCGGTCACGAAAAAAGACAAAAAGAAAAAAAAAAAAAAAAGATGTGTGCATGATTCTCCCTTATTTATCCTACTGCAGGTATATAATTTTTTCATTCATTCACTTCAGAGAGCCTGACATTCAGCTTCATTTTATAAATCTAAGCACTGGAAAACTGTGCTACTATAAAATCATGAGGAATCATTTGCCTCTTTTTCTTTCTTTTCTTTTTTTTTTCTTTAGTTGATATGTATGATAAACCAGGTGCTGATAATCACAGAAATTTAGAGTTTTAACAGTACCTTAGAAAGCATCTAATTGAGGGAAGGCCGATTTTTGCACAGTACTCACCACTCCTCCACACAGGGCAGATATTGCTCATAGATCACAGCACTCTTTCTCACTGAGCCTGGACATGGCTCAGATTCCTTCTCTACATGATGCTCTAGGCAACCACTTTCTTGTAAGATAGAACATTTATTGTGTAGGACCCTTCTCTTAGTATATAAAGTGTATCCTGCAATTCAAGGCACCTTGGGAAGCTACAATTTATTTTCAGCTACCATAGGACCTATCATATAGCCAAGTGCTTCTTAGTACTTTGAAACATCCTAAGAGTTTAAAAGTACTACTTCAGCTTACAATGTAGACTATGTGGCTGAGTCACTTTTGCCTGTGCCATGCACTTGGTGCTCTTGACCAGCCTTATCCTACACTTCGGCACTTTGTTTCCTGGCTCACTTGCTTTGAGTCCTTCTTCCAGCTTCTTGGGGTACCCCACAACCTCTTACACACCCTAGGTTAAGGCCATCCTGAAGATCCATTCAGCCTTCTACTCTTTCTCTACATAGTCCATGATCACTCTCATCTGCCCCATGGCTTCATGTATGCTGTTTCCTCATTAAGGTTTTCAGCCCAAACACCCGCAACTCCAGACCCATAATCCCAACTCCTGGTTGGAGTTTCTGCATGCATGTTTTGCTATTACCACAAATTCGACATGAAAACTTCTTTCTTCTCACCAAAACTTCCTTGCCCTTCCTTCTTTGTACTAACATCACTATCTTCCAGTCACCCAAACTGGAAACCTTGGGGTCTCCTCTGGTGACTCCTTCTCATTCTCTATTTCTAAATGATCACTAGGACTTGCCAATTCTAACTCTGAAATGTCTTCAAGTCTGTCACCTCCTCCCAATTTCCAGTGCCACTGTTTCTTGTTTGGGCTTTCATCTGTGCTCACTTTAATGCCTGACACTCTCCCTCTAAGCGGTGTTCCTGCCTGAATCGCCTCTCTCTAAATCATCCACCCATCCCATTTTCCTGTACCCCTAATAACATCATCAAGGTATGTTTCATTACAAATGTGATTATGTTATTCCTTGCCCCTCCTAAAAAATACTTCCACACTCCTTCAAAATAAAGGCTACGTCTCCATTTTACATTTAAAATAAAGTCCACATTCCTAAGTGTGGATTTTGAGGTTCTCCACAAATAAGGACAGGTGATTTCTTGTCACATAGTGTCATGACTGAAAGCTCAGACCATGTGGCCAGACTCCCCAGATGTTTGCCATTGAGCAGGGCCATCATACATGCTGGTGCAGGCTGAGGGGTCCATACATGAGGCATCTACCAGGGGGGTGGGCAGGTGTGGAGTCGTAGCCCATGCACTGCTCACCAAACTGCGTCTCAGCACAGGGCTGCTACAGGCTCAGGGGAAATGACATCATTTTCTATTTCACATAGAGACAATGTGAGGGCTTGGTTTCCTTATGTATAAAGTGTGGATAATACTAGGATGAGGTTGCTGTGAGGATTCAATGAGTTAGTACATGTAAAGCCCTTAGAACAGTGCCTGAAATATTGTTAAGTGCCCAATATGCCAGCTGTTAATCCATCACCTTACCTATTTCTTACATTTTAAATGACTGGTAGAATTTATTTACATGTATAATCTGTGTTTTTTCACCTTTGTTCTTTTCATTGCTCATTCTGCTTCCTCTACAGGAAACTCCCTCCCCTAGTAGCTCCAGTCTCTGCCTGTTGATGTCCTGTCTGTTCTTCAAGCTCAACTGAGATGCCGTGATTGCCTCCATTAAGCCTCACTTGATTCCCACATATATGTGTTCTCTAGACTTAAATTAACTCTAGGGCACCTATGGACCTCTATCATGGAACTTGCTGTAGTATATTTTGTACTATCTAAACTTATACTTATCTCAAAGCCTTATCTTCCTTGAAAGACTTTAAGAGTCTTATGGTAGCTTGTAAGTTTCCACTTTATGTTCTCACAGTGCCTACAGAATTACAGTGATGTAATAGGTTCATAATTAGTAATCATAGAACCCTTTATGGAGCACTTACTATGTATCAGATACTATAAAACAAAACGTGCTTTACGTACAGTATTTAAATTAGTTCTCACACAACTTTTGTAGTATTATTACCTTTTTACACAGAGAGACTTAGGTAGTTTAAATAATTTGCTTAGTATTAAACAGCTAAAAACTCATGGGGGCAAAGATAATAATTTGAGATCTTTCTGGCTCTTTCTACTTCATGGTAGTATCTTGCCTGGCTCCCTCCCTCCGATTTATTGATTACTTATTATATTCCAGGAGCTTTTCTTACATTATTCCTAAGCTTCCTTGCAAAGTGGTTATTATTATGCCTGTATTGCAGATGAGGAAATCAAGGCTCAGAGATGTTAAGTAATCCATGTTAGATCTCATCATTAGCAAATTCCAGATGCAACTTTTAACTTGAGTCCGGAATCCTCTTGCCTACTGTTTCCCACATCATCCCCCAAAAAGCTCTTGTCACATTTTATGAGTCTCTTAAGAAAGATGTTATTGCCTTTACTAATATCATCATCATTCACAGGGTTTCATTTATGTGGTTCTATTTCATTTAGACACCCTTTCAACAAAAATCATCACCACATACACTTGTAGAAAAAATGTAATCTGTACATTGTATTAAAAGGATATCATGATCTTGATATTAAAATCATTATCTTGATATTAAAAGGATAAAAATTGTTTATATAAGCAACAGGTCAGTAATATATTGAGGGATCCACATTTAGTACTGGAGATTGTTAACTTCACAAGATCATTAAGTTTTGCCTGGTACTTCTATTGCATTCAAATTATTTGGAAGGTCAGAACAAAATACTACACCTAGAGAAACAGGCACTGATAAGAATACCAAAATAAATTTTGAAGTAACTGCCATACATTGAGAGTAGAGGGAAAAATGGAAAGATGCAGGATCAGAATTAACTACTAGATTTTAAAACAATGAAAGTATATAATTTTGAAAAGGAAAAATTATAGAAAGGTGGGAGTTACTGGAAATGACTCCGACTTATTTATGAGAAAACAGCATTTAATACCAAACTGACATGTATGCAGCAACTACAAAGATACTAAAAGTATAGATATTATTTAAAGTTACATGACTTGAATGCCATTATTCTATTTTCTCAATGCTTACTATTTGATTGGAAAAATCTTATTGGTTTTGAGAGAAAGAAATGTGCAAGTGAAAATAGAAAAAAAAAACAATAGAAACAAAATCTTTCCAAGCAAAGTAATAATTCCGAAAGAGTATCCCTCATTATAAAAATACTAGTTTCCAGAGCTCCCAGAGGACTCTGAGTACAACTAGAGACACTTGCAATGCATTGCAAATGTGTAATTACCATTTAAATGGAGGGAGAAAAGCTGGTGAGTGAAATGAGAAAAAGGCATTTTCTTACCGCCAAGCAGAAGCTGGCATTTCAGGCAATGATCATCTAGTCTACAATCATGTTAACAAAGCTATTGTCATTCTGCAACTTACCCTAACTCCTTTAACTGACACTCCTCTACCAGAAGGAAACAGTAAGTCTTTCTCTACAATTTTCAGTCATAATTTGCTCATTCAGCTCTGCTATGCTCAATTTGTAATTTAACAGAAAATGTCTACCAAAGGACAACCAAGAGACATAAAAACTTCTCTTTAATTTGACCTTTTTAATTATTTGGGCATCCAGATTATAGGATTAGATACAATTTTGGAGTAAATTCCTATTGGTTGTACAACCATGATGGTTAGGGATCATCTCATCTCACCTACAGTCCAACAAAGGCTTTCCCATCCCTGTTTGTGGATCTGGCTGGGCAGCAAGTTGGATATGGAAAATATTGCCATATTCCAAAAAGGCATTGAACACCTTTTTCAAATAAAGTTAAATTTTATCATATAGATTTCAAAACTCTGCAAAAGTACTAAGTGTGTTCAACTGAATAAATGCATAATGATGAATTATAGAGGGTAATAGATTTGTCAGGAACCACACAAACTAAGTGGGAAAACTCCTTTCCTTGTCACATGTGTATTTCAGAAGTTTAATCTATTCTCTTTTGGGTTGCTGCTACATTTCTTATCATGAGATTAATTAACTCTTATGATGAGTTTGGCAAAACCCAGATTTATCAGGGTAGCATACATTGGTTGGATTAATCGCTGCTTCTATCTCAAAAAACTGAGGATTTCTGACATAAGAGTATAGATGTGAAGCATAAGAAGGCTAGTAAATCAAGAAACGAAAGGCTGTGCATACATGATCAACCATTTGACAAAAGTGATGGGATTATGAATTTCATGTTGGCTACTTTATTATAATAATCCTCTTTGTATCTTCTTTTGGTTATTTTATCTTTTAAAAATTTGTTACAAGTCAATGTAACAAGTTAGGCAAATACTAGCTAGTCATTCAGTAATCTCTTTCATCATTTAAACCAGAGGTCCACAAACAATGGCTTGCAGACCAAATCTGGCCCTCTGCATGTTCTTATAAATAAAATTTTATTGGAACCCAGCCACACACATTCATTTATGTATTGTCTATGGCTGCTTTCACACTACAACAACAAAGTAGGGTCATAAGCCCCAAAAGCCTAAAATACTTACTATATGTCCCTTTATAGAGAAAGTTTGCCAGTACCTGATCTAAACTGTCTTTTATTGTTCTGGGTGGAAATCATACTCTCTAGTACAAACTTCTACTCTCCACCACTCTCTATTCTATTAAATCTGCTTTTTTCTACTTCACTAAAACATCCCACTTTTTATTTACCTTCTTTTTCTAGTAAATCTACCATCTTATATAATTACATATTTTTCCCTTCTCAATCACTATCACAATTCATTACACTCCAAAATTTAAACTGAACATAAAAATGGTCACATGTGGCCCAGTCTCTGCATTGAATCAATTCAAAGTTAAATCAATTTGACAACAATGAAAACATATAATTGAAAGAAATTTAAATATTTACTTAGGTTCTAAAGAAAATGCTAAAGCGGTGAAGGAGGAGTATGTTCTTAATAAACAGTAGAACATTTCAAAACCCTGTCTTCCCAGAATTGCTACTCTCAGTATTCCCCCAAATCAATGACAGCTGCTGTGGTGGATGCATGGTGTGCTGCCCAGATCTCCCTTTCAGGAACTAGGTACTCATTTCTCCATATGCCAGACCCTCTTTGGGAATTGCCCTCAGCCAAATGGAGACAGCCACCTCACTCAAAGTTAAGTCTCCTTTTGGAGCGCATCCCCCATTTAATGATGGTTGATATGGGACTTTGGACCTAAATTTGGGAAAAGTTCAATAGGCGATCCCAGTTCTAGAGCTGTGCATAAGATTGATGGAGGCATCATATGACAATCCAACTGTTCCCTCTGCCCAAGTCTGCTTTTCTCTCCCACTTACATGTGTTATGGCTTGGGGTGTTCCCAAATCTCTGCCTTTGATCCTATTTTCCTGGGAACCCAACTGAAGGTAGCTGCTCTCTTCAAACTCTCCTTTTCTCATCCTATTCTCCCCCAAACTCAGTCTTTCTAGTTGTTATTTTCCCTTTTTACAGTTTTGTTTCTTCTGGATCAATTCCTTTTTTCACAACAGAGTTCACTATCTTTTCTTTAAATTTACTAATTAAATATAAAAAAGAATCCATAACTAGTTCTATAATTTGTGTTAGTATGTTTCAATGTCTTATTCTAACATTCAAAATATTCCCTTATAGTAGTGTAATATGAGGACTAATCATTTAAAAATGTTTTATTGTCTTATTTTTAATAGAGTACCTAACCAAAAAGCATTTGAAACTGTGCCTTTTACATTATGTATTTAAAAGTCTTTGTATGATTATTGTATGATCAACATACAGTGTTGTGAAAGCTCTTCTGCAATAATACTGTGCCCCTACAATAGTGTTTTGATACACAATGAAGTGCTCTGATACAAAAGTTGGACAACAGGAAGCATAAAAAGATAAAACATTTTTAAAAATTCCTAATATCATCAACTTCCTGTTTGGTAACTCTGTGAAAGGATGAAAGAAAGAAAGAAAAAAAGAAAGAAAGAGTGAGAAAGAGAAAGAAAGAGAGAAAGAAAGAAAAAGAAAGAGAAAAAAGGAAAGGAAACCAAGATAAAACAAATAAGAGGAAATCATTGTAAATTCTTGAGTTTACCTCTTAAATTATAGAATATTTATCTTTTCCAGAGGACAAATGTTACATTTTGTGAAATGTTGAGCATTGGCACAAGTTAGAATAAACAACTCATTTTTATTCTGCTTAAACTTAAAATTAAGTGAAAAAAAAAATGGAAACAAAAAAGAGTAGTGTGAGGTGGGGGAAGTTCAATATACTAGATATTAAAGTATTTCATATATCCTCCATAATTAAACAATTAAAGTATTAGGGAATGATTAGCCAGGCAGACCAATAGCAGTAAATAGATGTACAAAAATATACTCAAATGTGAATGGAAATTTAATCTATAAAAAAGATTTTTTCTCATATCACTATTACAAAAATGGGCTTTTAAAATAAATCATGTTGTATAACCGAAAGAAAGAAAGATACAACATTCACAATGATACAATTAACTTTCAAAAGGATAGCTGAGGTTACTAGAAGCAGGAAGGGAGTGGGAAGGAGGAATGGGTAAAGGACCATGAATAGCAATGATAATGTATATTATTGAATTTAATAATTATTCTGATGTGAGCATCATCACATATTGCACACAAATATTGATGTCAATTCCATTCCTTACAGATATGTACAATCAACTTAATTACAATAAAAATAAATTTTTAAAAGAAACTAAAAAAAATAAATAAATCAGGTTGACTCCTTTTTTATTATATAATCACCTTATTTTTTTCTTTGTATAGATTTTTTTGACTTAAAGTCCATTTTTTCTGATGTAAATATAGCTACTCCTACCCTATTCTGGTTTCCATTTGAGTGGAATAGTCCATTCCTTCACTTTCAGTCTATGTGTATCCTCAAGGTCAAGCGTGTCTCCTGTAGGTAGCATATATTTGAGTCTTTTTTTTCCCTAGTCATTCAGCCAATCTATGCCTTTTGATTGCAGAATTTAACCCATTTACATTCAAAGTGGTAACTGATAGCTAAGGACTTACTACTGTCATTTATGGTCATGACATAGTGATAAAGGGGTCAATTTGTCAAGAGAATATAACAATTATAAATATATATGCACCTAACATTAGAGCAACTAAATATATAAAGCAAATATTAATAGATCTGAAGGGAAAGATAGACAATAATATAAGAAATAGTAGATAACTTCAATAACCTACTTTCAACAATGGATAGGTAACCCATATAGAAAATCAATAAAGAGATATAAGACTTGAACTACACTTTGGATCAAATGGACCTAACAGACAAATACAGAACATTTCACCCAATAGCACCAGAAGTCACATTCTGTAAAAACATTCTCCAGGATAGACCATTCTCTAGGATAGGCCACAAAACAAGTCTTAACAAATTTAAGAAGACTGAAATCACATCAAGTATCTTTTCTGACCATGATGGTGTGAAACCAGAAATTAGTAGAAGGAGGAAATTTGGAAAATTCACAAATATGTGGAAATTGACCAGCATGCTCCTAAACAACCAATTGGTCAAAGAAGAAATCAAAGGAAGATTTCTAAAAATCTTGAGACAAATGAAAATGAACACATGACATACCAAAATTTATGGGATGCAGCGAAAGCAGTTCTAAGAAGGAAGTTTGTAGCAATAAATGCCTATATTAGACAAAAGGAAAGATCTCAAATAAAAAGCTTAATATTACACATCAAGGAACTAGAATAAGAAGAACAAACTAAGCCCAAAGTTAGTAGAAGGAAGCAGATAATAAAGATCAGAGTAGAAATAAATGAAATAGAGACTAGAAAAACAAAACAAAAGATCAACAAAATTAAGACTTGGATTTTTGAAAAGATAAACAAAACTGACAAAACTTTAACTAGACTAAGAAAACATATAGAAGAAAAAAATAAAATCAGAAATGAAAAGAAGGCATTACAACTGATACCACAGAAATACAAAGGATCACAAGAGACTACTCTGAACAATTAAACACCAACAAATGACATGACCTAGAAGAAATTAATAAATTCCTAGACAAATATAACCTACCAAGAGTTAATCATAAAGAAAGAGAATATCTGAACAGACCAATAATGAGTACAGAGATTGAATCAGTAATAAAGCATTTCCCATCAAAGAAAAGCCCCAAACCAGTGACTTCACTGCTGAATCCTACCAAATATTTAAAGAACTAATAATAATTCTTCTCAAACTCTTCCAAAAAACTGAAGAATAGGGAATACTTCCAAACTTAATTTACAAAGCAAGCATTACCTTGGTATCAAAGCCAGACAATGACACTACAAGAAAAGGAAATTATAAGCCAATATCCCTGATCAACATAGATGGAAAAATCCTCAACAAAATACTAGCAAACTGAACTAAACAGCACATTAAAAGGATCATTCACCACGAGCAAGTGGGATTTAACCCTGGGATGCAAGGATAGTTCAACATACACAAATCAATAAATATAATATACCACATTAACAAACCTGTAATGGAAGACAAAAACCATGTGATCATCTCAACAGATGCAGAAAAAGGATCAGAGAAAATTCAACATCCTTTTGTGATAAACACTTTCAACAAATTATGTGTAGAGGGAAGGTCCCTAAACACAATAAAGGTCATATATGACAAACCCACAGCTAACATCACACTCACTGGTAAAAGGCTGAAGCTTTCCTCTAAGATCAGAAACAAGACAGGCAGTCCACTCTCACCAATTCTATTTAACACAGTATTAGAAGTTCTAGCTAGAATAATTAGGCAAGAGAAAGAAATAAAATGTATTCAAATCAGAAGGGAAGAAGTTAAATTGTCTCAGCTTGCATACCACATGATCTTATAAATAAAAAACCCTAAAGACTCCATGAAAAAAACTGTTACAATAAATAAAGTCAGTAAAGTTGCAAGATACAAAATCAACAAATAAAAATCAGTAGAATTTCTGTACACTAATAATGAACTATCCAAAGAAGAAATAAAAAAAACCCTCTCATTCATAATAGCTACAAAAAATATAAAATACTTAGTAAGTTTAACCAAAGAGATGAAAGACATCTACACTGACAACTACAAATATTGATGAAAAAAACTGAAGACACAAATAAATTTTTAAAAATCCCATATTCATAGACTGTAAGAATTATTATTAAAATGACCATACTACCTAAAACCATCTACAGATTCAATGCAATCCCTATCAAAATTCCAAAGACATTTTTCACAGAAATAGAAAAAAACAATCCTAAAATTCATATGGACCATAAAGGACCCCAAATAGCCAAAGCAATCTTGAGCCAAAAGAACAAAGCCAGAGGCTTCACACCACTGGCCTCCAAAATCTATGACAAAGTTATAGTAATCAAAACAGCATGGTATTGGCACAAAAACAGACATATAGATCAATAGAACATAATAGAGTCCAGAAATAAATTCACACATTTACAGTCAACTGATCTTTAACAAAACTATCATGAAAACACAATGGGGGAAGGAAAGTCTCTTTGATAAATTGTGTAGGGAAATCCACATGCAAATGAATAAGACCGGACAAGGGTCCAATATGATCTTACACCATATACACCATACACACAAACCAACTCAAAATAGATTAAAGACTTAAACATAAGACCTGAAGCTGCAAAACTACCAGAAGAAAACCAAGGGTAAAAGCTACTGGACATTGATTTGGGCAAAGACTTTTTGAATATGACCCCCAAAGCACAGGCAACAAAGCAAAAATAGACAAATGGGATTGCATCAAACTAAAAAGCTTCTGCACAAAAGAAATAATCAACAGAGTGAAGACACAACCTATGGAATGGGAGAAAATATTTGCAAGCGATACTCCTGATAAGGGGTTAATATCCAAAAGATATAAGGAACTCAATCACTTCAATAGTAAGAAAACAAATAACCCGATTAAAATACAGGTAAAAGACTGAATAAACATATCTCAAAAGAAGACATAAAAATGGCCAACAGGTATATGAAAAAATGCTCAACATCACTAATTATGATAATGAAGATCAGAGCAGAAATAAAACCACAAGGCAAATTAAAAACACAATGAGATACCACCTCACATCTGTTAGGATGGCTGCTATCAAAAAGAGGTCAGGTCGCCTAGAGGCCAGTTTACAGGTGAGCGAGAGAGCCTGGAAGAAGTCAAATTCTCTGCCCCAGGTCCAGCAGCAAATCAGTGGCAGAGCCAGAAGGAGCAGCCTTGTCATCCCAGGCCTCACAGGCTGCTCTCTCCCCTGGGAGTAGCTGTCCTAATGAGTGGCCCAGGATTTCTTGTCCTCAAGGAGATCACCTTGTTGCACAAACAGAAAACATGGGCTCCTTGGGCCGGCCCGGTAGCGCACTGCTACAGTGCGCCGCTCGGGAGTACGGCGGCGCTCCCACCGAGGGTTCGGATCCCACATACAGACCGGCCGCTCACTGGCGGAGCGAGTTGCGGGAGCAACACCGAGGGTTGCGATCCCGTTGCCGGTCCCGGTCCGGTACAGGCGCGACACTGAGGGTTGCGATCCGTTGCCGATCACGTAAAAAGACAAAAAAGGGAAAAATAAAAATAAAAAATAAAGACAAAAAAGGGCCGGCCCGGTGGCCCACTCAGTAGAGTGCGGTGCTTGGGAGTGCGGCGGCGCTCCCGCCAAGGGTTTGGATCCCATATAGAGACCAGTCCGCTTGCTGGTTGAGCGCGGTGAGGGCGTGACAACGAGGGTTGTGATCCCGTTGCCGGTCGCGGTACAGGCGTGACACTGAGGGTTGCGATCCCATTACCGTTCATGAAAAAAGACAAAAAGGAAAAAAAAAAAAAAAGACAAAAGATAACAAGTATTGACAAGTATATGGAGAAAAATGAACCCTTTATGTCCTTATGGAAAACAGTATGGATTCCTCAGAAAATTAAAAATAGAACTACCATATGATCCAGCAATCCCACTTTCGGGTATATATCCAAAGGAAATGAAATCAGTAAATTCTAAAGAGATGCCTGCACTCCTGTGTTCATTGCAGTATTATTCACAATAGACAAAAAATAGAACCAACCTAAGTATCCATCAACAGATGAATGGATAAAATAATGTGGAATATATGCGCGCAATGGAACACTATTCAGTTTTTAAAAAGAAGGAAATCTTTCCATTTAAGACAACATGGATGAACGCGGAGGATGTTATGCTAAGTGAAACAAGCCAGGCACAGAAAGATAAATACCACATGATCTCACCTATAAGTGGAATCTATAAATTCGAACTCCTAGAAGCAGAAAGTAGAATGGTATTTACTAGGGACTGGGGGGCAAGATGGGGTTGGGAGTATTGGGTAGATGTTGGTCAAACAATACAAAACTTTAGTCATAGACAGGAAAAGTAAATTCAGGAGATCTATTGTACAACATGGTGATTACAGTTAATAATGTATACTTGAAAACTGCTGAGAGTATATTTTAAATATTCTCACCACTCACACAAAACAGTATGTGATTAATAGATATGTTAATTAGCTTGATTTACTCATTCCACAATGTGTGTGTGTGCGTATCAATCAAAACATCCTGCTGTATACCATAAATATATGCAATCTTTATTTTTCAATTAAAAATTTTTAAAAATTCATTTTGGTACAACTGGATAGACAACTGGAAAAAAAGATAGAATTGGATCTGAATCTCACACCAAATACCATGATTAATTTCAAATGTATCATAGAGCTAAATGTTAAAAAATAAAGTACTTCAGATTATTTTCATAGGATAGATTCCCAAAGGTGACATTACTGGGATAAAGAGTGAAAAAAATTAAGGCTCTTGACATATTAAAAGCAGAAACCTTTTTAGAATTCTTGTTCTAATTTACCTCTCCATATGTGGTATAAAACAGTGCCATTCTTATTCAACTCTAGCCACAAATGCAAATGTTCTCATTTTTAAAATATTTAGTAATTTAATAGACTGTATTTTTGTATAGTATGTCTTAAGCTTTAGGAGCCCTCATTTGTCCTTGCCCTTACAAAGTGCTGGGAAAGGCCCTAAATATGCAGTAATCAAATTCAAATCATAAAATTTACAAAAGGAAGATTTTTAAAATTATTTTTTAAAAAGAGGGACCCCCAAATTACATAAGCTTCAGGCTCTACAAAACCTAGATCAACTCCTGATCATTGTATTAGTTTGAACCATATGAAATTGCTCCTTTAGTATGTTACAAATGAACAAATCCAGAAATCTCATATTATTCAACTAATGCACATAATTTTAGTGATTTACACAAGTGTTTCTGTAAGGGGGAAAAAATCTCTACTAAGGGAATTACCAGGTCAAAGAGTAACTCCCCCGCCCAAACCTACATTTTAGTAGATATTGAAAGATTGCCTTCTAAGAAGCTTGTATAGATGCCCAATCCTGCCAACAACAAATGAATGTGCACATTTCAATTACAACACTGGGGTTAACCATCATGACTTCTTGCTCTTGTTTGCATAGGGCAGTGCTTGTATATATCTGTTCTGCCAATATAATTGTTAACAATGCCCCCTTTCACTCTTAAAATGGCCCCTGTTTGGATGATTTATGGTTACTGAACTTTAAAACTGATATTATCTCTTCCCTGGAAATCATCCTAGCCTCTAGGGAGAGCTGCAGGCTTCTGGAAGTTACCTGCATTCTCCTCGCTCTCCCTCACTATTACCTTGCAGTGACTACTTCAGAAGCCATAGAATTATGGAACATGCTGTAGTTTGGGACCTCCCTTCTGTGCAGGTGGATGCAGGAGGTGGCAAAAAAAAGTATTCCTGTGTGTTTAACCTTGCTGTAAGGCCAATGTTCACATGCATGCGCGTGAGCACACACACACAGACACACACAGAGCCAAATTTGTAACTATGTCTTAATCCGAGTGACAGTACCTAGCTGTCCACCATCTAACATGCCATACATAGATGTTGAACAAAAGAGGATCCTAGCAGTGGAAGAGTGTTCGGACAGGATTACCTTTAAATGCCTTCAATGTTGAGATTCTGTGAGTACAGCAGTAACAACCGACACTTATCGAGGACCTACTGAGTGTCAGGAACAGTTCTAAAAATTTTACCTATAAAATCTCATTTTGTCCTCAGAGTCAGCCAATCAATGATTTAGTCACTACTATTAGATATGATTAACAAACGAGGAAACCAAGGTCCGGGCCGGTTAAGTTATTTGTCCAGTGTGACATACTTCATAAATGGAGAAGCCCAAATTTCAACTAAGGCAGCCTGACTCAGGAATTGTTATACCATCATTTTAGGCTGCTTTCTATGACATGTTTTTAGGCATTGAAAATCTGTCTACATTTAACAGATTTGAATTACATTTTCTTTCTTAATAATTCTGTTATATTCCTGAAGAGATGCTTAACAGGAGAAGGAAAAAGAATGCAGAAAATCCATGCAATATAATATGAAACCTTACCATTGAAGAAAGTTCCTACTTCTCTCTCTGGAAGATCTATCTTTACAGTTATCTATTCATCATATACTATGAAAAGAGAAAATAAATTTACCTTTTCAAACTCTAAGAAAATTCAATGAAGACTTACCTAATATTTGAAAATGTTAAACAAAATTTTCATAAATAATCAAAGAATTTCTATTCTGAGGTTTTAATATTACCTTTATTTTAATATTTAGGGCTCAAGTGATTTAAGGCAGTGTCAACTTTGGTATACATTTGACTAAGAGGAAAAGGTCAAGTATTTGATGGTAACCAAAAGACTAGTTGTCTCCACTGACAGAAAACCTGTGGATGCTCAATGAACCCCTAATCCCAGAAAATCATCTGAATTCATTTTCTAGGAAAGAAGTATGGACCAAGAAGCGTGCTATTGCTACCACTCCTGGAGAATAATTCTTTTCATGGATGAGGAACATTATGGTCAAATAACACACAAAGTATGTAACATTTTATACGCTCCATTGTTTCCTGCTTCACAAGTCAGAAGTCCGCTTGTTCTATGTCTTACATAAACACGCTTAAGTCTACAATGGGCAAATAGATTATCTATAAACTCCCAATCTGTAAGTAAAGGACAATCACGAATCCCCCTCCCTCCACATTCAGACCCTCCTCTCCTGATCACTATGACACCGTTTCCCACTTTTCCATCTTCTTCTCAATTCCTTTTGCGGGATCTTGTTTTCTTCATCCAACCCTTTAATGTAGGCATTGCCCTTGGGCTTTCTCCTGGATGGAAAATAATCCTGTCCTGTGAATCTGTTACATTTTACTCCTTACAATGAATCCAATTATTCTCAATCTGTGAGTAAATAACTGTTTCTACCTAAGATAAATACATGCCCAACCTTGTGCTCTTTTCAAAGCATTTCTCCTGGACCAATGTGCTGTGGCATTTAAAATGGAGGGAGAAAAATTGAAATGCAGCATCATTCTCTACAGTCCTCTGGTTTGATTTCAACCCTAGGAAGAAGCAGCAATAGCCCTGCATTTCAGTGCCCCTCCCAAAATAGCTTTTTGAAACACCTCATGGTTCCATTACCACCAAGATGATTTCTACATAACAAGATCTAGGAGTTAGCAATGGAGTTTGTATGTCTTAACATCTCATCCTTGCCCCTACAAGGTTTACACTGCTTCTTGTTCAGATCTTGTAACCTGAAAGTATAGGTCCGAGGCTTTTCTACATTCCCTAATATTATGCTCCTGCGGCCCAGAGCACCATAATGACATGAATGCCTCCCCCTCAAAGTTATTTTTAATGATAGTCTAAAATTTTCTGTGGTCCAATTACTCAAGCAGACAAAGGGGTCATGGTTCTGAGTCCAGCTGGGGTTCTAGGACTCAGGCCTAGGCAGAGGATTGGAAACGCCTGCCAGGAACTGTGGGTGATAAGCTGAAAGAAGCTGACATCTGAGTCCTGGGTAAGGGGGAGCCTTGTAAGTAAGGGAAACTTCAAAGAATCAAGTTGAGAATAGTGAATAGAGGGTTAGCCAAGGAACTAGGTAAGGTGCAATGAATTAATCTGGGAAAAGCCTGCAAGGATTCCTTAAGGAAAAGGTCATCTTTTGTTGAGTTGCTTTTGTGGAGTGAGAGTTGGGGGAACTGGGGAAACTATTAATATCTCCAACTGGGTTAGAAAATTTTAACTCTTCTCTATTAATATTGTGGTTTTACTATCTCTAGTCTAGCTAGCTATTGAGGTTACAAAACTGTATTTTAGAAAAGAGAACAATGAAATCTGTTGTCATGTTTCCTACTCATACTTTAATTTTAATGCCTGTAAGAAGTAAGGGAAAGACTGCCAGCTGTTACTAAAAGAATCTGAGACATCCTATCAAATAAATAAAGATACTTGCCAGGAGGTTGCCAGTAGTGAACAGCAGTCTGTCGTCTTATATAGGCTTGATTCCTGTTCAAAATGATGGTGAATTTAGAATTAGGTTTATTTTCAGAATAGTTTTTATAGTTGGAATTATTTTATTTCATTAAATAGACTGAATTTATGCAATATTTTATCATTACTTTAATAAATTAAATTCTTTTATCTAATCTCCAGCAGAATTAAAACATTTGATTAAGAAAAACATAACTAAAATAAATAGAATGTTATTTAAAATATCAGTAAGTTAGCAATTGGATTAACAATTGCTTGTTTTCCTGTCTGTGTCCCCTTAGTAGGATGTATGCTCTATGAAAGCAAGGGTTTGATCTTCTTGTTTACCATTATATCCCTAGTGAGAACAACACTGCCTAGTGCATAATAAACACCCAATTAATATGTGCTGAAAGAATAGATGAGAGGCAAGGAGGTATCAAGTGCATGGGCAAACATGTATATTCTCTAACATTTAGAACTTTTTAAAGTGCTTTAATTGTTTATAATCATATTTGCTGAATAACAAGAATATTAGATCAAGTGCAGCAATCAATATTTTGATGCTTCATTGGTCATTCGATGTCATTTTTAAAAAGAAAGGCTGATGTTTCTAGAACCCAACCAGGATCTTTGGATTATCAAGTGCAATATGTCCTTAATAAGATAAATTCCTCCAACAGAATACAGCGCTTCTTGAATTAACGAGGTCTAGAAGATCTCTAGGAGAAATTTAAAAAGAAGAGATGGTACGTAAATAGCAGAGTTAAACCAGAACTGAGTATAATTGTTGGACTATATTTGCAAAGAAGGTTCATAGTTTTTCTTTTAAATCATAGACAAAAGAAACTTCAGTAATGGATATTTCTCAAGTTCCTACTCTTATGGGCATAATTTGCTACTTTACTCATAAGCACTGTACAAAAAGGTGATACCTTTTACAAGAAGCCAGGAAGAAAATAGAAAAAAGAAAAAAAACCACAAAACAGGCTTTTGCCACACATACAATGTGCCGTATTGGTTCTTCCTTCTTTTACTATTATTATTTTTTGTTTGTTTAGTTTTAGAGGTAAAGACCAAGGAATATCTTACATCTTACTCTGTTTTGTCCTTGTATGTTAATAGGGACAGACATAAAGTCTTAAAGCCAGAAAAATATGAAGTTCTAGACAAAGTGGAGACCTTAAGCAAACAGAACCTTTGGTGATAAAACACCACACTGTAACCAACTGAGCTAACTCGCCACCCCTTATCTTTTTAAAAGCACATTTTACTTACAGATGGGCCTATTAGTGTGCATATATCTTATCTTTGGGTATGCCTATCTCATCTATTGGTCCTTCTTGTAAAATGTATACAACCTGAAGAAAGAAAATTATAACATGCTAGGCTGAATGAGAATGAAGAAAAAAAAATTTGTTGACATGTATGGACTAAAGAAACACTTTGTAAATCTTCTATGACCTCCCCTTGCAGAAATTACTTGAATATGAACTGCAACAAAAGGAAAAACATTGAAACCTGAAAAGAGGAAGATGCGGGATCCAAAAAATTCTCCTAGTTCATTTGAGCAGTAAAAAGAAACTAATTTTTGTGAATTAGAATGGGAAGTCAGAGGATTTTCAGAAGAATGTCTATAGGAAGAAAATAAATACATCTTAGCAAATACAAAGATAAATAATCACAGTGATGGGAATAAAGATACATGTGTTTTCATTAGCAAGAAACAATGAAGATAATTAAAAACTCTAGAAAATGCAAAAGTTGTATAGGAAAGTCACAATGTAAACATGAAGCAAGCTGAAATGTAGCATAATTTAGAGAAATGGGGAGTAAGGAAAGGAATCTATCTGATTTCGACACTTGATAACTCTCTTTCAAGCAACACAGGCTAGTGGCACAGAATTACATTTCCTACTTCCACTTTTGTTCTTTAGTGAACAATATTTACACAATCATAATATGTTTTATTCTTTGTGTAACGAATAAAAAGTAGAAATTTTGGACTCAAAGTATAGAGTAAGCATTTCATGATATAATTATAGACACAGAAAAGAATGCAAATATTACATACTTGACAAGGTCAAATTAATGAGAACATTTACTGAGTTGCAGAGATAGGAGAGGATAGATGGAAGGAAGCATAGGGATCCAAATTTTCTTATCTTAAATTAGAGAAGGATTGAGATATAGAAACAGGATTCAATGGATTACTCAAAGTTAAAAAGATAACCAACAAAAGAAACATTAGTAGCCCTAAGATCTAATAACTAAAAACAATGAAAAACAAAAATTAAAATCCCTAAATAACAAAATTACAATATTTACTACCAGCAAAATAACAAAAAAGAGTATGGATAATGCAAGATAAAATTTTTCAGCTTTCATGATGGGGAGTCAATGGACAACATCTAAAGTCAACAAATCATGAAGAGGAGGTATAACCATCTAGTTCAAATGTATGGAGGACAGCAGAACTACAAACAGAACCATACTAAAAAGATTCTTCCTGGGAAAGAGGTTTTAGAGGTGGTGTGGGGGATGGGAGAGTTAAATTTTTTCTTTACTTTCCACAATTTTCTGTACTTTTTGGACTTTTTTCCTTCCAGGTAGATATATTATTTTTACTACATAAAAAATGGTAAGACATTTCCTGATGACTAGCTTAGCATTCTCTTCAATGATATTATCTCAAAGTGCATTCTTACTAAGGACAAAATGAACATACTCCTGCAGGTAAAAGTAATAGGCGCAGCAGTACCAACTGAGTGCTGTGACTAACATCGCAATGAGTACAAGCATCAGGATTCCAAACATGTCAACTGAAATGCATAAAAAGAAATACACCTTCGGTTAACAGAAGATCAATCATTTCTTATATTTTCATCTTTTCTAGTATCATGCAGTCTAACTATTAATTAAAATTTTCAAATCATTATCAAAAATAATGATACGATATTCCAATAAAACTACCATTAATACAACATCACTAACATTTTAAAATAATCTCGGTTGGTAAAGGAGGTAACATTTAATTCTTTCATCTCCGAGTTTTTAAACTATTAGACTTATTATTTTTCCTTTATTTTATCTCTAAACTCATTTCTGGTACTATCCCAACAGATAAAATAGCAGATCCTTCAGGTTGCTATTTCTGTAAAGATACGTATAGATAGCAGGGGATAGTTTGTTGTTTGAGTTTCAGCAGTTCGTTATCAAAGAGACAACCAATGCTTGCTGGGAAAGTAGAATTCTAGCATTTGTAAGCTCTTTTCCCCCTCAGTACTATGTAGCTTATTAGCCTGGTGTACCATAAAACTAGAATGGCAAAACATGAAATAGGAGTCTAGAGTTTCTGTTCATGCTAAATATGTGAAGTGTTACCTCTTTATAAGCTACAAACACATATGATTTAAATATATATGATAGTACCTGAAGGAAACAGAGATTTTGAGAATAGCATTTATATCTTTTTACTTTAAGTAAGAAAAAAGCAGACAACTGGTGGTTCTAGATTATATAACCCTCATATAGTTAGGGCTTATCTGGAAAACCTTTTCTTTCAATTTTTTTGGAAAACTCCTTAAAAGGTACTGGTACATTTCCCTGCCTTAGTAAGTACCACATAAAATACCAAAATTCCAACATTAGAGATGTGATTTAACGATCCTTTGACTAGACTTAATATATCCTTATCCCAGGACTAGGTGAAAATCTCTTGGAATTCCTAAAGTAACAAATGAATACAAACATCCCTCCACTGAATTATGGATATCACACGCCAGAAATTTTTATAAATGAAATTTAAAGTATGTAACAACTGGTATAGCAAGGCATCCACCAATCAGAGTGAATGCTAATGTAATTTGAACCAACATTGGTTGGAAACAACCAGCAAGCCTGTATTGGGGGAAATGCTAATAAACAGCCCTAGCCTTGCTGAATTTTAAAGCAAATATAAGAATTTATAATCCTTCAAATGTAGCAAGTCACTAGTATTGGAAGTCAATTGAAATAATATGCACAAAAATTTAAATAAGGACAACTCACCTCTACAGTTTGACCAATATGCAGAACTGAATCGACACCCAAAATATGGAAAACAATATTTTTTGCAAGCCCTTTCTTCGCTGCACCAAATACACTGCATTTGGAAAGAAAAAATAAAAGCAGTATCCAAGTATAATAATCACAATCCAGTAAGTTTTTAGTACTAGTTTAACAAGTAATCGATAAATAAGAGACATCATCGTTAATTATTATTATTTGAAGCAGATGCCATTAGTGGTCTACCCAGACCCACTTTACTAGGCCCATGCACCCAAACCTCAGCAGCAGTGTGAGCTGCCAACAGCCCACTGCTTCCCCTCTTCTTGAATGATTGCCCTTGGTGGATGGAGACCACCTTGCCCATAAGGTTATTACCTTCCTAGGCCAGTAACTGATTGATATAGGGTTCCAAATAGCAGACATCCTTGCCTTGAGGCAGGGGCAGCTCTGCTATGTGATTTTTTGCCCCGAGGCTACCCACAGTTCAGGCCAAGTGTAGGTTTCAGCTGAGACCTCATCTTTTCTTGGCTCTTGCCCTTTATCTTCCCCAAGTTCTTCACTCCTTCATAGGATTTTGCTGAAGAGCAGTCACTCAAAAATCACATGCACCTGAACCTCTTTATCAAACTCTGAAATTAAGGAACTAAACCTAAGACATTATTTCACAAAGTAGTAATAAGGACTGTAGGGGATCATTTTAGAAATCTTTCCAACACTCTTTCCCATTTGCCTTGTCTGCAGAGCCCAATCTTTCTGGGGATTCCTCCTCTATTACATGGCCCTGGTGGTGCTTTCAACCATCCTTGACTTACTTCCCTCCCTCTTCTGCTCATTGGTGGTTGGATAATCATGTCCAAATAGGAAAAATGAATTTTAAGTCCCTTATTGAAATAAGCAAAAGAAAGGAGCAAAGGTAAAAACCATTGAGGGAGATACAACTAGAACCTGGAAGAGTCAAAAAAAAAATGAGGGCAGAGCGGTAAAAATGGCTGTCACTTACCTATGGCCTACCATGTGACACATACTGTTCTTAGGCCTTCATATATATTAACTCATTTCATCCGCATGACCACCTTGTGAGCCAGGTACTATTATATCCACTTTATAGATAGGGACAAAAAGGCACTGAGTAGTTAAACGACTTACATAAGGTCACACACCTAGTAAATAGGGGAACCTGGGTTCTAACCTGAGCAGCCTGATTTTGTGCTTGGTAACCAATCCTATTGGTACTGATCCCAGACCCCTCCCAATCACCTCTTGAGACAAGCACAGGTAATAATTCTCCCCAATGTAAAGAACCACCCCTTAAACACTGCTTGAAAGCTGAAGGTATATTTCAGACCAGCTTTTGTTTAAAGTTGGTCAAGACCAAAGGTTAGGTTAAGTCTTGTAGGCAAATCGAAGATTGAAGCCACTTAGGCTAAATGAGTCCTGTTCTCCTGGACTATTGCTTAAAGACTGGAAATGCAAAGATAAGCCCTAGATTCGAGGATTACACCCACAGAGACTTCTGACCTTGGTTACTAGTTTTCACAGTTCCTAGGAATCAGGTCCATGCTGTCTAGCAGAGTTTTGAGGGAGATAAATTGTCAGAAACAACCTGAATCTGGCAGAGAGGAGCTTGTGGTTACTCAAGTGCTAATCTGATTCCCAGGCTCCAGCAACCAAGTCCTCAGCAGGTGAACTCCCTGGAAGAGACATTCTCCCCTGTGCCTCTCTCTGATGGGGGCTCAGAGAAGAATGGAAAAGGAGCTCCTTTGGTAGGTCAAACCTGGGGCAGCCAGATTGGTGACCAACAACTCACCACTTAGCCAGGGAAACTCAACAGAACATATTACAGACTCAGAATATATTATAGGACTATTGACTACCATGCTCTCTTCTAAATGGGAGTTTTTACTGTTGTTATTTGGGTTTAATCAATTATCTAGCTGACTTGAAGGAGAGAGGAGGAGCCACATTCAAACATGATCAAGAGTAATGCACATCTCTCTGAGACTGAATACTTAGAGCTGGGGCAGTAGCTAACAGTGGCTTCAGGTGAGGACAATTTTAATTGAGAATTAGTTGTGTTATTTTGCCAGCAGCATTTTTTAAAATATGAGGATGGGGCAAATAGAATATGCATGTCCTCAAAGTCAAAGGGTGAAATACTGTAGACTGAAGTAGTTTTTTATTTTAATCTCTGTCTGACCATCTTGTACCCCCATTCTTCTTCTGGTAACCACACCCACTTTCCTTTGGAGACCTCTTCTCCCAACTCTATGTGCTTCTGCAGCTGTCCATCAGCTTGTGCTCTCCCTTTCCTGCTACTGGAGTGGTCATTTGACCCAGGCAGTGGCACTCAGGGTAGCCCATCCCTCTGGCCCAGTAACTAGTGCTGGACTATACATAAGACCCCAATGGGGCCAATCAGAATCTTGTTTGGAGTTGTATACAGACATCAGGAGAGCTCTTGACCAGCTGTATGGAGAATGTCATTTGGTATAGGAGAAAATGAGGTCAATACACAGAGAGAGGCAGAGTTGGGAGATGAAAGCAAAGAAAATGGGAATGACATCCTTTGAGATTCAGCTGTGCATGAAGCCAAGGCCATCCCTGGACTTCCCAAGTTTGTGAGCCAATGAATTCCCCTTTTTACTAAATTAGTTTGAGTTGGGTTTCTATTGCTCACCACAAAAAGATGTGACTAACACCTTAACTAAGTCTAAAAAGTCTTCAAAGACCAGAACTTCACATTACCCAGAGGCACAATATAATATATCTAACATCTCCAACTTGGTAATGTATAATCTAAGACAAATTACATAGATTTTTTTCTTGTAGCTAAGGAAGATGACCCATATAAATATGAAACCTTGTCAACCTCAGCCTCTTAGGAGTGTGACAACTGAGAAGCCAGCTAAAAGGCTTTAGGGTGATGATTATTATTGTTCCATAGGAAAACTACAGTATTCATTCTATGGTATAACTCTGTTGATATGGACATCAAGACTCATATTTTATAAGAAAATATCATTGAAATGAAAAAATGCAGAAAGGGAGAAGGGACATAATAATATTTAGTGGTTTGTTAACATTGTATAAAACAAATGGCTTAATATTATGCTGGCAAAGAAATAGAAAATGAGTTATATTGTGCAAAGGGGGATTTTATTTTATTTTATTTTTTTGTGGCTGGCTGGTATGTGGGCCTGAACCCTTGACCTTGGTGTTATTGGCACCATGTACTACCAAGTGAACTTACCGGCCAGACTCTGTGTGTGTGTGTGTGTGTGTGTGTGTGTGTGTGTGTGTGTGTGTGTGTGAGAGAGAGAGAGAGAGAGAGAGAGAGAGAGAGAGAGAAAGAGAGAGACTGGCTGTTAAGGAGGATTTTAAGGTAAAGGATATTGAGAAGATCAAAACAGCATTTACAAGGTATTTACGGGCAAATGCTAGATACAGCAGAGGGCACACAGATGTATAAAGCACTTTTTTGCTCTCTGGAGGGTGACAATTTAATTGGCAGTGGTACAGTATGTACACTTTCCAAAAACCAATATAAATGGAAAAATATTATAATTTCAAAATGTGTGGAACAGATATAAAATGTAATAGTAGTTAAGGAGAGAAAGTACTCACTTCTCCTTGGAATGACTAGGTAAGATTTCTTTGAGGGTATAGGCAGAATTTGGCCTATGCTGTGTTGATGAGTTGTGTGGTTGGAGGGGTAATATTGTAAATGGGTCATTTTTTATGGATTTGTTTTTGGTAAGAATGTTCTCTAACTCTAGGAAGGCTAGTCCTATACTACTAAATCACAAGAAAATTAGGAGATAGAGTCTAAGGAAGATTCCCTTAAGAAATATAATAGTTAAGATAACTATAATTAAGATAAATATAATTATAATTAAGATAAATATAATTTATCTTTCAAACAGCGATATTTTGGGAAATGAAAAGGAGTTGGCATAAATAATTTCTGCAGGTCAATGAAGCAATGGAGTGAGGGCATAAAGTAGGACAGCCCCAGGCATTTCAGTATATCTGTTCATCTTCCTTTTAGTCCAAGAAGAACTCAAATATTCCTTGTTGCTTCACAAATTGCCATCTCTAAACTCCGGCACTCTCTTTGGGAGTATAGGAGATGGCAGAAACTGTCACTGAAAGCCTTGTGTCCGTGCTTTCAATTTCTGGGAGAGCAGGGGATCACTTTCCAAAAGATGACACCCTAATTCTATTTGCCATGTGGAATTATCCTTCAGTTCATTTCTATGAGGTACTAGGAATATTTTTTAAAATTACACTCAAATACACACATCCCTAGAATTGGCACAATGATTTATGTTTGGGAATTTTTAAAAGTAGAATTCTCTACCTTGTTACATTATAGAGTATACTGAATGTAATTTAATCTTCTTTTAATGGCTCGAGAGTTAATTCAATAGTTATTGAATGCTTGTCATGTGCTGGGAAACGTGAGGTTTTAGAGACGCAGAGATGAATAAAACACAAATTCTGTCCTCAGGGAACTGAGAACAGGGGGGAAGCGAACATTAAAAAAATTATGATATTTTAATTTTAATATATTTTTATATTATATGATATGAGTTACAATCCAAGAATGCATGTGTTCAAGTCCAATAGAGAGATATAGGGGAATTGGAGGAGGTGTTTTTCTGTCTCTAAGAGGAAGGGTAAAAATGACAGCAATTTTTCAGTTTCAGGAGTGAAGATCACACCTAGAGACTCTCTTTTTATCTATAAAATCACAGACAATGTCATCTGTTGAGATTTACAGGGTGTGAGATAATATTGGAACTTTAAGGATGGTTACAAAGTTTTGGTATTGCTGCTGTGGACAATTTTAGGAAATGTTGCTAACCAAAGGCAAGTAATGTATAGTATTTGGGCTCAGGTGAGACCAGAAGTTGTGAATTTGTAGTTGTACTAATGCAGACTGATGCTATATGCTCGAGCAGCAGTCAGCTAATAATGCATATTATTATATGCATTATGTCTGAAGACAAACTGAAGGAAGGAACTGGGGAATGTAGATCCAGCACAGTTAAAAATAAGAGAACAAGGCCATTAAAGTAGTGGTGGTTTTTGTAACCCCCAAGGAAATAATGGATCGAGGTAGGCATTATCCTTGGCTGCTGACATCACCAAATGCAAGACAACAGACCTCATTTACCTCCTATGAAAGAACTCAACAGGAAGTATTCCTGCCAAAAAATTAAGCTGAATCTGATCAACCCTCTACATCTAATTACCAGTTTACAAGAACAGAAGAGCAGGGAAAAGACGAATGTGATAAAGTGCATCATGGGTTGTGACCAGCACTATCCAGACTGTGGAAACCCAATAGGGCAAACAATCTAGTTTCTGTAACAAATAAGTTGCAATAAAGAAAAAGGGGGGAAAGAACATATAGATTAAAAGAGGCTTAAGGTATGTATCAGCCAATTGTAATGTATGGATCTGATTCAACACTCAAAAAAAAAACCCAAACAATATATTGAGAAGTTATTGTTAATTTTTAGGTATGATCATAGACTTGCAATATTTTAAAGTAAAGTGTTTATTTATTAGAGATATATATTCAAATATTTATAAATAAAATGATACAGTATCCGTATCATTATTTGCTTCAAAATAATCCTTCTGGGGGTAGGGGCATGAAACAGGTTTGGCCAATATGGATCTTGGGGATATAAAGTTTTATTATACTGTTTTCTCTATTTTTACATGTTGGAAATTTCCATTCTAAAACACTTAACAACAACAAAAAAGAATTTTCCATTCAGGTGAACAGCCATGAAAATTCACAGGAAGGTAGGGAATCCATAGGAGAGAGCCATGGAACAGAAGAGAAAATGAAGGGGTTAAAGGACTGGAAGGATGGTCTTGTCTTGTCGAGGCCAAAGAGTAGGTACAGTGTAAAAGCATGAGAATGTAAGAGCCGATGCAGATTGTGCGGGTTCAGGGTGTGCCACAGAAGTGACATTGTAATGCATAGGGTTGAGGACGTCAGAGCACTGAGACAAGTGTCTGGGCCATCGCTGGCTGTGGAAAGCATGTAAGGCAATGGTAGAACTGGGTACAGAATTCCACAGACCAGGAGCCCAGGTCCTCATTAAAGCAGATGGGCGACCTGGAGGAAGACAGAAAAGGCTGAGGATGATATATGAAGATCACTATGACAGATATTAATTACTAGAGTGCACCCTTTTCTAATTAATAATTTCACATTTCTGTCTTTGGAGTTAATTGTCAGATCTCCATTACAGGTTAAACTAGAATGGTTTTGTGAGGGTTGCTGCAAAGCTGTCTGTGGCACAAAGTAATAACATTTCTCTCATTACTTATAGCATTTCTGCTTTCTTCCAAATCTGGTAAAGAATAATGATGTCAGACATTTAATTATCACAGAAGAGGACCTTAGCTACATGGTGGTTAAGGAATGGTGTGTCATTCTTTCTAGTCTTTAGGGACTAGAAGTGGCAAGAAAATTGTCACTACATTTCAAAAGGCATCTTTTCCTTTACTTACAAAATATTCTTCCAAAATTTCAGTATAATGCACTTTCAAGCAAAGAATTGTTTTCTTTTTGAAGTATAATTTTCCAGAAAGAGCACGTTTGTACTCAATTATTTCCATTGTTTATTTACAGAACTTCAAAGAATGGTTTGAAATTCAGAAATAGATTTTAATAACTGCTATTAGTCATTTGTTATAACTGTAAATTGTGTGACTTTATAACATTCCCCAAACAACTTACTCATAAAAAAGTTAACTTACTTTTTTATCTTTTATGCACAATTGACAACTTTTCTTTTCAGCGCATGCTACAAGAAAAAAATAAAGTTCAAAAATGTAAATCCAAAGCCTATTTATTGTGCAATTATATGTAAAAGTACATGTAATCATTTAATGTACTTTTCATTTAATCATTTTTATTTTAAGCCACATTCATCCATATCCCAGCCTTTTACTTCATTATTTGCATGTATCTAGACACTTTTTTCACCAGTACAATTTAAATCCCAATTCTTATGTTCTCCCGTTACTTGGAAAAACATGAAATGGCATGATCCAACTTAGATTAGCCAAGTTCTAAAAGAAAACTTCCAAAAAATAGTGAGGAAAAGCAAATTGGCAACATCACTGTATAATTAAAACTTCATACTTTTACAACTTCTTTTAGCAACTCCTTTGTCATTCAGCATGGTTTTGCCAAGGTATGGCTGGTTAACTAATTAGTGCTTTAAATATTAAAAAATTCCCCATCCTGTTTTGCCACGAAGCTTTAAAAACTTCCCCCAAATGAGGACTTTCGTTCTTCTTGTTTTATGAAAAAATAAACAGTATAATTTATTTTTGAAAATTGTAGAATGAAAACTGTGAGTTTAGAAAAAAAGCATTTCTATGGCTCATTTTATTACTCCAACATCTCCTTAAAAAAAGGGTCTGTAATTAATGCCTTAGTTGTATTGTGATGAAGTAACTATAAATTCACTCTCTATTATTGTGGGGACAGAGTTCACAGTCTCTGTGGGAAAGGTCAGAGCTTTCTATTCAATTTCAAATTGTTTGATTGGATGCAGATCTGGTTTGGCTGGGGAGAAGGTTACGATTCAGTTTTCAAAGTAAATCCTATTGAATATTACTTCCTCCTACCTCAGAGCATCCTTGAAGTCCCCATGGGAAAGTTGAGTGGAAGAAAAGGCAAGGTAGATGAGAAAGTTTCCACTGCTTCAGCCAGGTGAAGGACAGCCAGCCTCAAGCTTATTGCAGGAGGCAGGAACAGAGGAACAGACAGTACACGACTCGGACACCGTTCTCCAACTTCTACTTGCTTCTCACAGCTTTTTTTGTTAACTAAAATTTTTATTTTGGAATAATCTCAGATTTACAGAAAAATTGCAAAGATTTTAGAGGGAGCTCCTGTATACCCCTCACCCAGCTTCCTGACTGCTACTTCTAACATTTATCAAAACTAAGAAACCTTAGAGAATTGCCTACTTAGCTCTTTTGCCCATTTTTTTATTGGGTTGCTTGTTTTTTTCTTGTAAAGTTGTTTAAGTTCCTTGTATATTCTGGATATTAATCCTTTGTCGGATGTATAATTAATGGGGAAAGGAAAGGAAGAAGAAGAATATGCAACAGAGACTGTATGTGGCCCATAAAGCCTAAAATATTTACTATCATGCCCTTAAAAGGAAAATGTTTACCAACCTCTGGGCTGTATCCTGAAGTCCTTGTGATTGGAGTCCTTCTCTTATTACATAGCATTGAGCATTCAGCATACTTAGCTACAAGCTAATAATAAATAAAAACCTAGACTTAGAAATATGCATGTTTACCTACAATTATGAAACCACAGGAAGATTAAAGGTATAGCAAATCTGTGCTTATTTTTAGATATTAGTAAAAATAATTCTTAGTTACCTAGAGTCTGAGTTAAAATTAAATTCATTCAAAATGTTGCTTAAATTACTGGAGGGCTTCCAGCTTTGCAAACAAAAAGGCTCATTACATCATGCATTATTTGAATATTACAGTAGTGAAAGTTAAAGATGCTTAATTAAAATGTCTGAACTGCGGAAAAACAAAAAAAAACTAAGAAACCAACATTGGTACATTACTCTTAACTAAACTCCAGATTTTACCAGGATTTCACCAGTTTTTGCACTGATTTCCTTTTTCTGTTCCAAGATCCAATGCAGGATACCACGTTGCACGTAGTCATTTTGTCTGCCGTGGCCTGGAACAGTTTCTCAGTCTTTCCTTGTTTTTTATGACGTCAACAGTTTTGAGGAGTACTGGTCAGATATTTTGTAGAATGTCCCTCAATCTGGATTTGTCTGATGTTTTTCTCATGATTAGACTGGGTGTGTGGGTTTTGCCTGAGAACACTGCAGAGGTGAAATTCCCTCCTCTACGCATCATGTAAGTGAGTGGCCTGATCCGATTCCATACTGGAGATTTCGATTGAGCACTGGTATAACTAACCAGCAAGCTTTTTAATAGTCGTTCCTGCCGTCATTGGAAAACCAACGAGGGGACAGCTGACCTACGTGCTACCTGAATCAGTAGGTTCTTTCTTGCATTCCACCCCCGAAGAAAGAGGTACTGGTTATTTCCACGGCATTATCAGGTTCCAGATTTTTCACCCTAAGGGTCTGAGGTTTATCTGTTTTCTATCTGGTTATTTCCTTCCTCCTTATTACATTTTTTATGACTTCTGCAGCATCATTCTCTCCTAGTTCTCTTGGAACATCTCTGGCCTTTCTTGTGTGAGTTTCCTTGACTGGTTCTACTTCCTCTACCAATGTCTAAAATGTTATTTCATAAAGCTTCACGCTTGGTCCTCTTCTCTTCTCCCATGAATGATTACAATTTAAAATACCTAGAGATGCCAGCATCAAAATATATTAGGCCAGATATCAAAACTTTCTCTTTGATTGGCATTGTAATAAATTAATAAGTTAATAATTAAAAAAATAAAGTTTATCTGGAATGGAAAATTTTTCAAGGGTAGCTAAGAGAAAAAAATGGGGAGTGGATAACAAGATTTTATATATTGAAATTCTCTATACTGTATCCTTATATTTTATGTACCTCACCTGTTCATTTTTTAAATGTAGGCATGTAAAGTGAGTCCGTGTGGTTTTTTTTTTTTTCTTTTTTCCTTTTTGTCTTTTTTCGTGACCGGTAACAGGATCGCAACCCTCGGTGTAGCACCTGCACTGGGCTCAACCATGAGCGGACCGGTCTCTATATGGGATCCGAACCCTCGCCAGGAGCGCCACCGTGCTCCCAAGTGCTGCACTCTACTGAGTGCGCCACCAGGCCGGCCCGAGTCCATGTGGTTTTGAATTTATCAAATGCTTTATAAAATTTTCTATCAGCTTTTGTTACTTCTATTTCAAAACAATATTGTTCAGTGAATAAAGGTTCATAACGTGTCATCTTAGCATATTGCACTTAAATGTCAATATAGAATATCACTTATTCTTCTGCTTAATAATTTTTTTCTTAAATTATCCTACCTAATATTAATATTGCTATACATGCTTTCTTCTTCAGTAGCATTTGTAAGGTACATCTTATTCCATCTATCGGCTCTTTGTTCCTTTATTTCATCTAGTGGTTTCAAAGTCATACATCCTATCTCTATTTTTGAGCTGTTACATTAAAAATGTTTAGAGGTATTTTATGTGCATTTTTCTACCATTGTCTTATCAAGATCTATATTCTCTACCTATACAAGGATCCTAAGATGTTTTTATTCTCCTCCTCTTCCTCCCCATGCCACTTCTCAGGTAGAAATCATATGGAATTTTAATTACTATTAAATAGTTATTAATGATTATTAGACTGCTATATTTAAATTGCTATTGATTCATAATCAATATAAATCAATTCTAATTATATTAATTCTAAGTCTTACTAGTTTTTTTTGGTTGCTTACTCCTCTTTCTTGAATCCCACATTTTCCCTTTAGATTCATTTCTTGTCTTGCCAGATTATATCCTTGAGTATCTTTCTTCAGACAGTATCTGTGAGTGATAAACTCTTTGACTCCTGAGGTGTCCAAATGTTTCCATTTTATATATTTCTAGAGCACAGCTTGCTTAGTCTGTTCATTGTCTAGTTTCAAACTCATTTTTTAAAAATATTTTTCTGTAATTTTTTCTCTTATTATTTCCTCTCTTTCATTTCTCTCCTCCTTCCTTCTGAAACTCCTATTACACAAATTTTGCCATGAGTTCTTCTTCCTTTTTTCGACATGCTCTGAATCGCTTGTTCTTTTGTACTGCACTCAGTAAGAATTCCATGGCTCAATCATCGAGCTTGTTAACTTATTCTTTAGCTAGGTTTGTCTTGAGTATATTTTTAATTTCCAAGATCCTTAATCTTTTTCATAACAGTCTGTTCCTGTTTCAAGGGTATTTCCATGAGAATATTAATTATAGTACTGAGAGAGGCCATGCATCCTAGGCCCTAAGCATCCCTCTATTTCCTTGCTGAGTGTGCCATACTTCTTGGCCTAATGATCCTCTGACCCTGAGCCCGGTCATACTGTCAATTAAACAGATCAAAGCAATCACAGTGTGACTATAGTTACAGCTACTCACTGCCCAGAGGACTAGATTTTTTACTGCTCACTATAAAAGGTCATAAGCCCTGAGCTCCTTAGCTACAGTGCAACTAGCTGCATTCAAAGCCACCATCTGGGCCATTGCATTGCTCCATGGGGCTCAGGGGCAGGACAACTGGGGCTCCTATGATGACACTCCTGCTGTTTGCTGTGCTATGAGTAACAAACTGTCTTGCTCTGATCCATTGACTCTCACTGTCTTACTTTAGCACCTATAGAGTTGTGGCATGCCAACCTGCTTGCTAGCCAGTTGTCTCCTTTGGAATGTTTCTGTTCTTTGCCATCCTCTGGGAGGTATATATGATTTTCCCTCTATGAAATATTTCTTAATAAATTTGTTCTTTCACTTGCTGGGTTTCATGATTCCTGATTGTACACTAACTTTTTATAGGTCTGTGTATAGATGCTGTTTCTGCCTGTGTGATGTGGGAGAGGATTGACACATGCTGCCAGGCTTGGTGTGTTGGTAGTATATCATTTGCCTGCCTTTCCAAGCCAAGAATTCACATTCATTGCTGGAACAATTGCCTCTGCTGCCTCTGCTGCACGCTTCTTGAGACAACTGAGAAGGTAAAGGGGCAATAATCCATAGTGCTCCAAGATCAGCACCCCGGCAGTTACTCCACAACTCCCTAACGCTCTTTGTATTCATTGATGCTGAGCTTGGAGCAACGCCACAACCACTCCTACCCTTAACAGGAGTCCTCTTCTGTGTGTGTTTAAGGCTGTGTTTTTCTCCATCAGTCTGATCACAATTGCTTTATGTTTTTCAGGAATTCTTAATATTTTCTGGCTCTCATGTTGTTTTTCAGCACTGTCATGTATATATTATTATTAGATATAAACTAAACTGTATATATATTTTATTAAGTAAATATATGACATTTTATGTCATTATATACTATTTATGTAAGTAAATAAATTATTAAATTGTTAATAATATCATTAAATTACTGTTTATTGGACACTTACCATGTACCAGGTAGTGTCCAGAGTGCATAATATGTATTAAGTCACTTGATACTCACAACAACTACTGAGGAAGATCTTACTTTACCCTCATTTTACTGATAAGGAAACTGTGGCACAGTAAGTATGCGCCTAGTAAGTGACAGAGCTGGGAGGTAGTCCAGGCAGTCTGAGCTGCTGCCCTTGATCTCTGTATTTTTCTGCCTCTCAGAATGAAGTGGGGACTGTCAGAGAGGCACAGCTAAGTATAGAAATAGCTATTTACTCAGATTGGGTGGATCAAGGAAGGCCTCGTAGGAGAGGTGGAATTTAATGTAGGCCTCTCAATATCAGAAGTCAGTCTCACATCACAATTTAGCACAACTTTAAATCCCCCGTTTCTGCTAGTGCCACAAAAACTTAAACCTGCAAATTTGAATTCAGTTAATAAGTCAACCTCCTTTGAGTAAATAAATATTTTGCTACACTCAGGGCTTGCTCCTTCCCCCTTTTCCTTGGGGATGCTCTACTTTTCTGGGAGGTGAAGCCTATGTGTTGCCCTGGCATTGGGGGTGACTGGCTGCAGTCGCCTCCTGTTTCCTTGCTAGCCTCCTCTGCTCTGAATCTCCTCTCGTCCCCTTCTCAGGGAGTGCTGTGTGCTGATGTCTGTGGTCCCGCTGTGGCTTCTGGATGTGAGGTCCATGTATTCTCTTGTAATGACTTCGAACTCTTCAATTCTGCCAGCTTTTACAGGAGCTGCTCTACCTGTACCCCATCCGCTATCTTGGGGATTTTAGGGCTTTCTACTACTTTCCCTATAAAATTCTTACGTACAAGGGACTCCGTGAAGCAGTCCTTGGGCGTATCTGCAATACTTTTTTCTGCTACTATTCCCTACTGTTTGAGAGCCATGTAAGCCTCGCGTTATCTATGAGACTGGTGATCTCTTTGAGTAAACTCTAGAAAGTAAGTCACAAGTTCCTAATGTTTTCAGATTCCACTTCATCCTGTTGGGGTTTTAAATTATCTCACCCCTCCCCTGCTCAGCCAGAAGTGCGTTACTATGTTTCTCTTCTGGTTCCCCAGCAGCATTTAACCTTAATGTCATTCCCTCTAATCCTCCTAGTGCCTGCCTGCTGGTCAAAATCCTACGGTATTTTTTGTCTTGAAGATGGCTGTATTAGTTCAGTCAGGATCCAAGCAGGAAAACAGAAATCACTCTGAGCGTATATAACACTGAGAACACAGTACTGAGAACTGGGTATTCAGGTGATGGAAGAGACTGAGAATTCTACCAGCAGAAAGAAAGTGAAATCTCGCCCTCCCTGAGATAACAGCACCTTCTCGGCTACAAGACAGAGGAAGGAGGCAGCTTCCAGAGCCCAGTACAGTAAGTATACTTAGAGCATGCATGACAGATATTCTTGGTATGTTCACCATTTGCAGAAATAAACAAATGAAGAGAGTAAACTTGGAAGCCTTGCCTCATATTCAAGTTATTTGGCCTTTATTTCTGGTACAATCTGCCTTCTCATCTCATGCTGATCTCTTTATGATCTTAACTTTAAGGCTTATTTTGCTGAATCTATTCCTCATTTGTCTGTTCTCTAGTTCAAAGCACTTATGGGGAAATTTCCATCTATTCCTTGAGTTATGTTTTCTTCCAGGGTAGATTGTTTTTTACATGCTGTCATATACTCCTTTATTTGATTATTTTGCTATGCAGTGTTTGCATAGTTGCTTACTGTTTATTTTCATCTTACTAATGCTTGGATAACTCTGTATAGACTTTCCATTTGTTCCGACATAGTGAAGGTGAGATATTTATTACCTTACCACTATCCTTGAGGTTTTTTTTTTCCATAAGCTACAGTTTTATGGCATTTTATGTCCTCACTTGGCTGTTTTCAGCATTTGACAAGGGGGAAGAACTCAGGTGACACTGTGTCATTAGACCAATTAATTAGTCTAATTAATTAACAAAGTCTGCTTCATTAGAATATTTGGCTCTACTCTCTGTTCTGACATTTTGTTGTTCTAGCTCGTTAAAGGTCTTTCCCATTTCCATGAAGGGGCTATCTTTGGACTCTAGATCTTCCTCCAAATCCTGCAGGCAACGCAGGAACCTCTGTTTCCATCAGAGAGTCAGGCCCACTACTCAGGTTGTCTTTGTGCTTATTTCTCCTCTGTAGCCATTTCCTCTGCTCATCTTCGGAGTAGGGTAAACAACAGGACACCCACTCAATTTACTTCTCTCTAGATTTGGGAGTATTAATGAAAATTCCTGGAGTTGTGACTCCCTAGTTACTTCTAAGGAGTGGTGGCAGCATTTGGAGCTTTGCATGTTGTGCTATTCTGTTCTGATCCAGAATCTTCCATTTCTTTCCTTGGTTGCCACTTATCTTTTGGACTATAACCCTTTGTTGTCTGGTTACTTCGAGGATTTAATACCTTTTTTATTCATTCATTAGATATTGGGGAAGAAGATTATTAACTCAAAGTTCCATCAAGTGCAAACTGTAATTTCCTGAGATATTAACTACTAAGGTCTCAAATGTAAATGAACATCAGAGTTAAAGGCCCTGGGGATTGAAGCAACCTGCTTAGGGGGAGGTCTCACTGGATGTGTGACCCTTCAGAAGTTCTGTCTGTTGCCTGTCACTCAGCACATAAACGGTGGGGATATAGGTGAAAATTTCAATTGAGGGTTGGAATCGCTTTCTCAATTTTGGAAGTAAAAAGTATCCTGATGTTTAAGAAACCACATCCTTATTAGATGGAAAGACTGAATGCAAACACAAAGGGGAAACTGTCCAAGGCTAAGAAACAAACACTCAAGGGGATCCCGCAGCAGGTTAAACCGGACTTCCCAGGCAAAAGCAAGCTGTTTCCTCAGAAACATGGATCAAGATTGGTCAGCCTGGACTGGCCAGTTATCTCAGATAGTTAGAGTGTGGTGTCATAACTCCAAAGTCAAGGGTTCAGATCCCCATACCTGCCAGCCACCCAACAAAAGATTGGTCAGCCCTAGAATTGAGCTAGTTAGAATCAGAAACTTCAATCTCTGGAGACCAGACTATGTTATCTATGGCCCTTTGTTAGTTTGTTTACTTTCTTTTTGTTCTTCTTCAGCATTTTAATCGTCTTTTGAAAAATTCCAGTATGACTCCGTTTTGCTGAAACGGAAAACATTTCCATGAAAAGGAAAACATTTGTTTCTGTGCTTGGGCCTATGTTTTTAGGTGCTGTTTGTGGGGAGAAGGGTCAGGATGGTATTAGAACACTGTTTCTCTTGGAGTATGTACGGGGTTTACCAAGAAGTTAAAAAAGAGAGAAATCTAATAGAAAGATGAAACCAAGGGAAACAAGCTAGGCCTTTTGATCCAGCCTACCCCACTCCCACCCCTTCAAAGGAGATTCTTATTTCAGTGCAAAGCCAAGAGCTGTGAGTTTGGTTTTAGTAAAGAAGACTTATTTGCTTACAGATTCCAACATTCTTTTATACCCTGGAAACCAGACAGCAATAATTATTCTGTCTTATAGTCCTTGTAAAAACGGCAATGTTGGCTTTACAGGACATTTTGCAGGTAATTCAAATAATGTCCCTTATTCTATCTATACAATTCCGATTTAGGATACTAAAAACCTAATTTCCAGGTTCATGAATTTAACTCAGCATGACTTTTAACAGTTCAAAATTTGGCTGGCTGGTTAGCTCAGTTGGTTAGTGTGGTGCTGATAACACCAAGGTCCAGGGTTCCATCCCTGTACCCACCAGCTGCCAAAAAAGGGGGGTGGGTGGGGATAATAGTTAACATTTCAAAATTTCTTCAGTTGGGGAGGGAAACCAAAGGGAGCCTCCAAACTGAAGAATTTTGTTCTTAAGAAAAAAACAGATTAAGCTATTTATTAACTAAGAGCTTAAAACTTTAAGAAAGAGGAGCTATGGCCATTAAGTGGGGTCTGATTAGAACAAACCCCAACAGCTTAGTGACAGCAAAAAGCTTATATGCTACATAAGCACATAAAAAAGTGGGGGTGGGGAGAAGGGGAGGAAGCCATGCTTTTCCCAAATTTAAAACTGTTTCAATCCACTTTTCACATCTCAGATAAAATTAATTTGAATTCAATTTAACTAGGTTTCACCAAAAACGTCCAGAGCCTTTAAAAATGTCTTTTCCACCAATAGCAAATGGCAACTTTTGAGATGGAAATTTCAGCGCACCAGCACTGGGCACCTGCCTCAGGGATCCGAATCACTCACCCTCTTCAATCGAATCTTTTTGTTTCTGAGTGTTCCTGGGACTATAGATTTTGGAAAAACCATTCTCTGAGAAGCTGACGAGCAGTTGTATGAGGAGGACGGAGAGGAAAACCGGCAGGAGAATCTGGCCCCAGGCCCGCAGCCAGCACATGGCTCCTCAGGCCTGGCAACCCCAGCCAGTGGGAATGTGGCACACACCGGGTACCAGGTTGGACAGGTGGACCCCGCTCAGGGACTGTGACCCATGGCAGCTCCGGGTCCTGAGGCTGCCCTTCAGATCCCTGGACCCCAGCATAATTAGCAGAACCTTAGAACCCCTAATGTTCCAGCCAGAATGCGGAATGTTCAGAATGCAATCCTGATCCAGGCTGGGCTCGCACTTCCCAGGTCCTGAACACTGTGTACAATCCGTCCTTTGGACTTAATCGAGGTCAATTTCTCTCCCAAGCCCAAACCTTCTCCCCGCTATGCTATGTTTTTGGAGAAAGGCCTGGACCGTGATTTCCACCACTTGATAACATGTAAGCGGTTGCACCCTTCTGAGCTGCTTTTCCTCAGCTGTAAATGAACCCCATAGGGGTGATTATGTGATTGATAGATTGACCTTGACTAGTCTGATGACCCTCTTGGCCTGTTCTAATGCAGTTTCCCGAAGTATGGTGTTTTAGGTGGTATACAGATGGATATCTTTTATTTTCATAGATATGAATTTATTTTAATGTATGTTGGAAAAATATAACTAGTAGTTACAGTGGCAACAATATAAACTTTCCTTTTAAAATAAATCTATGTAAAACAGTCAATTTTCAGAAACGTAAATAGTAGTACACAATTTAAAGGATATGGCAAAAATTGGGAAGATGATTCCAGTATGACTGAAATTTGAGCGATATGGCCCCAATGTGTGTGTGGGGGGCGGGGAGGGGTAGTAAGGGTGAACGATGGAAACTTGTTCTTGACCAGGGCTTATCTTATTTTGTTTTTCAAAAATGAATGTGAGAGTTGTCCCACAGCATTCCCACCTATTGATCTAGACTGTACCCTGAGGGCTATGGCTCTAGACTGACAGTGAAGATGGAGAAGGGGAAGACGTGCAGAGTTCCAGAATGCTTTTCCCTTGCCTGTTTCCAGTGCAGAGAATAGACAGGGTTATTAGCTATAATATGAAAGTGCTCTTATAAATTGAAAACAAAAGGACAGTAAGAAAGACAACAAGAAAATGGAGAAGGGATGTGAAGAGCCCATCTACAGAAAAGAAACTCCAAGTAGCCAATGAATATGTGAAAAAAAAAATTAAAAACACTAGTACTAGTACATTATAAATTAAAGTAGTAATGAGCCACAACTTTGTATCCATCAGGTAGGCAAACATTTAAAAAGAAAACTAACACATATTGCTGGTGAAGATGTTGGGGAAAAGATACCATTATATCTTCTGGTGGAACTGTGAACTGCTATAGTGTCTTTGGAAAGCAACCTGGCAACAGTTATTAAATGTAAAAAGATCTGTATTCTCTATGTGCATATTTTTGCCTGGGAATCTGCCCCTTGCTGTTTCTCAGTTCTCGTGATGTGTGGGGGCCTCCAACTCCTGCCCTAGAGGTGGAGCATGAAAACTAAAGCAAATTAAGGCATGGAATTTCCCCAGCCACCAGGACTGGCTCAGGGGTGGGCACATTACCTAAGCTAATCCAATCCAAGTAAATCTCAGAGATTTTGCTAGAAATGTTGGGCCAAAGATGCCTGTCTTCCTCTGGATTTAAACTTGGAATGATTTAGTACTCATAGATGCTAAAAGCCATCTTGAGACTACGTACAGTATGGCCAAGAAAGTGTCCGTACCAAAGCATAATTGACTGATGGCCTCAACTACTGTCCTTCAGATTTTTCCACCATATTCATGCCAAAGAAATGCTTTCTACAAGGTGCCCTCAGCCAAGACTAAATATAACAGGGGTACTATTGCAGATGGCTTTAATGGGAGTTTTTGGCTTGAGGACTCCCTATCAATGTGGTTGAAAATTTCTTAGAACTGTGCTGCACTCTGAAACTCTACCAACCAAATTCTCCTTCCTTCCTCCCTCCTTCACAGGTGTCAGATCTGCATGGCTGTTTGAAAGTTCTCCTCACCTTCACTAGATCCCTCCCCTTCACCTTTTCCCTCTCCCCAATAAACCTCTTGAACTTCTAACCCCATCTTGGCAAATGATCCTTGAAGGACCCAAACTAAAACAAATGCTGCTGGAAGAAAATAGGTAGTAAAATAAAACTTTCATGCTGGTTCACTTACTATCCAATGAGTAAAGAAGAAACCATCCTGAGCAGAACGTGGAGTAGGGATAATTTCTGGAAAGAGATGGCAGCTGAATTGCAAAAGAGTTCACTGGTAGTGAGATGTTTTCCATTTAGGAAAACAAACTGATGAAGGGCAATGCTCTGCTAGGTGTAATAATCCAAGTATTTGAATTAGCAGGATAGTTCCCATAATGATAGCAGTTGTTTGGTTACAAAGTTGTACTGAGGCTTTGCAGAGGGAAAATGAGAAACTGAGGGCCACTGACTAGCAGTTAAAGGCTAAGCATGAAAGCCAAAGGACCCCTTTGTTAGCCCTTATCCACTGTAGTGGAAGAGTGGACACAGCTAAGCAGTACATAAGCGTGATAGTTACAGAGCTCCAGAGACATTTAAGTACCCAGCCAAGCAGATCTCTTATGCTAAGATAAGAGCTCTGACTGGGAAAACTTGGGATTCTGAAATATGTGTTATGTATTTAAGCACCACCACCTGGCCTCTCTTACTTTGAGACCCTCATTCTCCCCATGGATATTTAATACATAACTATAACTATATAGTTGTAATCTATAACTGCCTCTATTCATAACTGTAAGTCTTGGCCTACAGAGGAGAGCTACTGAACTTCCTACGATGCTGGTGCCCTTCTTACCAGCACATTCCTGATGGACTTGTGAATGGATGGATGTTCCTGAGTATGTTGACTCTGCAGGTCCCCCTGAAGTTTAAGAACTTGCAGAGGTGGCCTACCCTTATGCCAGCAAATATAACAAGGGTGTCTCAATTGGTGTCCTCTTGGGAGCTCCCCCTACCTCTTCTCCTGGCTGCTAGAACAATAAGTAAAGTTAAATCCCAGTAGAATCCAGATGGGGACATGCTGGGCCCCATGAGGTAGGAGAGAAATTATATTACAAAGTATAATTAGCTTGTACAGGCAGCAGCCAATAAGGACCACTGATACTGAATTTTGAGGGTGCTGGTTTAAGGAGCTAGAATGTAAAACTGGATAATCAAGATTTCATTGACTTGGGGATACTTTTGTGAGACATGGGATTTAATATCCTGTCAAGACCCCAGGGGATAGGCAAACTCATTCCTAGAATGGTTCTTACAAGCCTGAAGAAAGTGATGGCCAACACTGAGGAATGTGGAAATGCCTGAGTAGCCCAGGCAGGAGGAAGAGGAAGATTTTAAAAAGCTGAGAGAAGTAGGCTTGCTGGAGTGGATATACTAGGTGTGAAGACAGGAAAAACTACAAGATGATTATGTTCCAGGAGAAGGTCCAGAGAAAACACCATTCACCAAGAATGTGCTGGTAAGAAGGGCACCAGCATCACTAAGAGGTTCAGTGGTGGCTCTGCTCTGCAGGTCAAGACTGACAGCAGAAGCAGTCAGAGTTGGATTAGCTAATATCCAGTGGGAATGATGGAGCCCCCGAAGTAATAGTTGTCTGGTGGTAGATGATGCTTAAATGCAAGAAGCCAGAACCTAACAACCACCAAGGTCAGAGGACAGCCAATGAGAGCTTGATATATAGTGGGGTATGGAGATGGATAATAAAGTATGGCATCCCTAGGGGCAACATAGGGGGGTAGCCAGCAAGAGTGTTGTTTAATACCCACAACCAAAAAAGAGCAATGATGGAGGAGCAGGGGGCTGAGGGCAATGACCTCAATATGAAGTCATGATCCCTTGCCCAGTTCCCAAACTTGATCTAGAACCCACTGATTGAAGAGGTAGCCAGGTCCCTAGAAGGGGCTCTGCAACACTGCTGCAAATATATACTGTAATAATTCTCTCAGCCCTTCCCCAAAGAGACTTACAACTATTTACTAGGGTGACTGCACACTGGGAGAAGAGGAATACCTGACATTTTGAGGACTACTGGACACAGGGCCTGCACTGACATTGATACATGGAGACCCAAATCATCACCATGCTTAATTCTGCCTTGGCATCTGCTTCTCAGAGTACTTCACCTCAGAAGAAAAGAGCCAGCATGAAAATGGAGTTGTTTCAGACGAAGAAGCAAGTTCCTGGTGATCCATCCAGACACTGGATTATGCACTGCCTGGAGTCAGGTTGTTCATTATCCGAGTCAATAAATTCACTGTTTGCTTAAGCCACTTTGAATTATGTTTTTTGTCTCTTGAGCGTCCCTTGACAATAACACATCAAGACTTCTCATAAGAAGGAAAAATTGCAGTAACTGATTTGTCATTATTGTTCTTAAGCAAGGTCCCTGTGCCCCTTCCTAGAGCTGATCTGGATATCCACAATGGGGAAGGGGAAGATGAAAGTCTACAAATCCTATGTATAAAGCTCCTTTTGTTCATAAATCAAGTTTGCTCTCTTGTTCTTTCTACTTACCTATAAATACATTTTGACATATGTATGTGTGTGTGCACACACACACATTTTCAAAATATACAAACATGTTTATCTACATATATAAATAAACACTAAGGGTAAACTTTTTAAACATTGTCTCAAATTAAGAAGAGAAGATTGTGATTGTTGTCTCTTACCAGAGACCCTTAATTTCCAGAACAGAACAGTAGAAGAGGTCAGGACACTCCCCACCTCAGAGCATCACTTGATATGCCTACTGCCACCTCCTCCAGCCCAAATGTGTATCTCACCACTCTGGGTCCCTGAATCTGTTCAGGTAGTTGCAACATCCCAACTTAGGCAGAGGGTTGAGAAAGTGATGTTACCACCCATGATGCCTGAAACCCTTGGACCGGCCTTAGTGTCTGGATGCCTTATGAGTGAGGTTTCATTGACTCATCATAAGTACACCTTGCCCGGAGAGGGAAGGTAATTCCAACTCTGGGCAACTTGGAACGAGCAATCTCACACACTCAACATAACAACTGCCACATACTTGTCACGCTTCCAAACCACTCTTAGCTGATGACCTTGTTTACTGTCTCAGGAAAATGGAACCACTCAGAAGGAAACTTCCCAGACGCCACCTCCACCTTTACTAATCATCTGCACTCACATTCCCTGCTTTCCTTCATGCTCCTGTTACACCTGCCCCAAGGGCTCGAGATCCCACTCTCCTCATCTCCCAAGAGCACTGCCCCAGCAACTCTCCTCCTGCTCTTCTACATCATTCATTTTTCAGTCTCTAGTGGATCATTCCCAATAATATATCAACATGCTATTATTGATTCCAACTTTAAAAGCAAACACAATCCTTGTCCTAACCCTACTTCCTTAACTAGCTATCACTTCATCCTCCCCTTGGCAGACAATTTTTCAAAAGAATTGTTGAATATTGACATCAACGCTCATCCAATTGTCTCTCATACCCTTTCCAATAAGACTTTTTTCCCCACCACACCACCAACACGGCTCTTGTCAAATACACTAATAACCTCTATGTGCTAAATTCAAAGATCAAATCTCAGCCTTTATCTTCCTTGGCTTATTACCAACATTTGGCGTAGTTGATCCCACCATCTTCCTTGATATCCTTTTTCACTTGGCTTCCAGTTCAACATGCTCTCTTGAATTTTCTCGTACCTCTCTGGTTGCTCCTGCTCAATCTTTTTTTGGATGTTCCTTTTCTTGAGGACCTGATAACATTGGAATGGCTCAGGCTAAATCCTTGGTTTTCTTTTCTTTTTTAAAAAAAAAATTTATTGAATCAAAAGTGATTATACATATTTTGGGGGTTCAACATTGAGATATATTGATCAATCAATATTACTAGCATATATATTGTTACAAATCGTAATTATTCTTTATGCCCCTTGTCCAATCTCTCCCCATCCTCCTCTCCCTCTCCCCTCCCCACTCTAATTACTCTAGATTTCTTCTCTCCTTCTGAAAGAATAATGGTTACCCTGTTGATTTGTTGCCTAGATGATCTGTCCAATGCTGAGAGGTGTGATCAGGTCCCCAGATATTATCATAGAGCAGATGCTTCTTCTGTCACTCTGGAATGGGCTTTGTGGAGAGAGACATACTCTTCTTTTCTTTGGTCTCTGCTGGTGACTCTCCTTGTGTCAATGCACTCTAGTGGCTAATGGACCATCTGTGTGGTGGTTGTAGCGTCTACCACTTTCGCAGCAGCTGTGGTTATTGTGGTGGCTGTGGTGGGCCACCCACGTGGAGGTGATGTTTTTGGCATGGTCCTTGGTGCTGGTGGTGTGCCTGGTTGTAGGAGAAGGTCTGGTCCCTGGTTCCATGCCTCAGGTCCCCAGGTGGACACTGAGGCACTGGTGGTGTCTGGTCCCTGGCTCCAAGTCTCAGGTTCCTGGGTGGGCCCCAAGTGTTAGTGGTGTGAGTGGTTGTGGGCGTTATCCTGTCCCTGGCTCCATGCCTCATATCCCCTGCTGGCCAGAGGCACTGGTGGTATGCCTGGGCCGGAACTAATTTTTTGACCTTTGCTTACTTCTAACATGGGGGAACTTCCTGTGGGAACCAGTACTTGAGCTGTGTGGTTGAGCTAAATTGCTGCTTTGCTGCTGTTTCCCTAGGGAAGGCTTTAATGGTTGCTCAGGGTTTAATGGTTGACCTTATAGGTACTTCTGGCTCTCCAAAGACTCAGTGCACCTGGATTGTGTAGAAACCCTGGTCTGTTCGGGCCGGCCCAGTGGCGCACTGGATAGTGCGCCGCTTGGGAAGCGCGGCGGCGCTCCCGCCCGAGGGTTCGGATCCCACATATGGACCGGTTCCCGCTCACTGGCTGAGCGAGGCGCGGGGGCAGCACCGAGGGTTGCGGTCCCGTTGCCGGTCCCCGTTCCGGTACGGGGGCAACACTGAGGGTTGCGATCCGTTGCCGGACACGGAAAAAGACAAAAGACAAAAAAAAAAAAAAAAAAGAAAAGAAACCCTGGTCTGTTCCATCAAACTGCACCCCAGGCAATTCTGCATTCCCAACTAGTCTCCTCTGAGTGGTCCTGCACTGAATGGGGGGCAGATCAGCTGTCCATGCTGTGTCCCAGTGTTCCCGTGGTGGGCCTGTCTCCCCCACTGCCCATGCCCTAAACACTTCTGATGGGACGGGCCCTGGGCCAGTCCCTTGTTTTGACTCACTGGCCTCTGAATGGCTCCCCTTTTTCAGCTGTTCTGGCTCCTTGCTCCTGCATGGATCCATGGGAACCCTGTTAGTGGTCTTGCTGCCCTGGGGGCCACCAAGGCCCCCTTCTCCCCTGCCACCTCCAAGTAACTCCGTCTGAAGGGCACAGCTATGGCTTCTGCTGGCTCCTGCTCCACGCACTCAGCAGCTCCAGCATTTAAATGGCTGCAGCCCAAAATGCTCAGAGCAGCTTTTTCTTTCTCTCATCATGGTTTCTCCTGCCTTCATGCACTCCATAGGTCTCTCCTTCTCTTCCCCTGAGCTCCAGTGGCCCCTGCTTGGCTAATGTTACATTTTTATAGTTGTAAATTAGTTGATTTGTGGGAGAGAGTGACACTAGGGACCATCTATTCTGCCATCTTGACTAGAACTCTGCTGGTTTTCTTTTCTAAGTGCATTCATTATCTTGGTATCCTCATCCAGTGATATGGCTGTAAATACCATCCATGTATTGACTCCCAAATTTATATCATCAGCTTGGACCTCTTTCCTAAACTCCAGTCAAACATATCAAAATGCCTATTCAACATCTCCAAATGGATAGCAAACTAACATCTCATCTCGACATGTTCAAAGCATATGATCTTTTCTTCCTTCTATTTTCCCATCCTTCTTGTTTTTCAGCCCCCAAATCCTGGAGTCATCCTTGATTCTTTTATTCTACGAAACTCCACTTTTATCCAATCCATTGATAAATCACCTCTACCTTCAAATTAGCAAACTTCTATCTCCTCTGTTATTGCAATAGCCTCCTAACTGGTGTGCTCGCTCCCACCCTCGCCAGGGCCTACTCTCACAGCCTATTGTTAGCACAGCAGCCAGTAACTCTTTTAAAGTGAAACTCAGACCAGGTCTATTTGGAACCTTCCGTCTCAGAGTAAAACCCAAACTCTTTACAAAATGCTTATTCCTGTATGACCTGACACTGCCCCCACCTTGCCTCTCTGTCATCATCTACTGTTACTCTCCTCTGTCGTTAGGCTACAGGCATGCTGGAATTTTTGCAGTTTCTCAAATACACCAGGCCTGCCGTGACTCACCTCAGGGCCTTTACAGTGGCGGTTCCTTCTGCTGGGCTCGTACTTCCTTCAGACAGCGCCTTGGCCAACTCTCTCACCTCCTTCAAGTCTTTGTTCAATGGGCATCTTCTCAATGAGGCCTAACCCGAACGACCTTGGAGAACATCGCAACCAGAACCCCTCACGCCAGCACTCCCAGTCCCCTTGGAATGCTGTATTGTTCTCAGGCATCATATCACCTTCTGAAACACTGTATAATTTACTTGTGTTACGTTGTTGCTTTTTTCTTTCTCCTGTCCATTAGGATTTAAGTCCCACAGGATAGGGATTTTTGTCTCTTTTGTTCACTGATGTAATCCAAGCATCAGAACAGTGCCGAGCACATAGTAGGTGCTCAATACATATGTTTTAATTGAATCTATATTGCCAAACCTTTTACCACCTTAGTTCTGTTCTTACATTCCAAATTCTTTCTAGAAATCTCTACTTGAATGTCCTTCAAACACTTCGAACTCAGTATACGCAAAGTCTGAAACATCTTCCCCATCCAATTTGTCCTTTCTCCTGTTTTCCTAATTTGGTTCTAGCATCAATATCCATCCAGTCACCTAAGAGAGAAGCCTCAGGGTTATTCTTTATTTTAAGATTTGGAAAAAATTCCTAGCCCTCTCCTAATGCTAACAGATATTTAATATTAATGCTCATCCTTTAGCCACATACACAAACATTTTATGTCATTACCTCATCGCTTCTTTTAGTTTCTTGTGGATTATTGTCCACTGGATAGTGTATTAGTCTGCTAGGGGTGCCATAACAAAATACCATAGGTTGGGTGGCTTCAACAACAGGAATTTATTTCTCATGGTTCTGGAAGCTAGAAGTCTGAGATCAAGGTACCAGCAGGGCTGGCTTCTCCTGAGGCCTCTCTCCATGGCCTGTCAATGGCCACCTTCTTTCTGTGTCCTCACATGGCCTTTTCTCTGTGCACATACACTCCTAGTGTCTCTTCCTCTTCCCATAAGGACACCAGTTCTGCTGGATTATGGCCCTACTCTTATGACCTCATTTAACCTATATTTCATCCTCAAAGGCCCTATCTCCAAATACAATCACATTAGGGGTTAGAACCTCAACATATAAATTTTGAGGGGACCCAATTCATTTCATAATAATTAGACACAGAACTTTTCTGTCATCTTGTGATTTACTCTTATCCTTCAGAATTATTTCTGTCAAAAAAGTTTACTCTTTGTGCACGTGCAAACTTTGTTCTTTTCCCTCTACTTTCCATTTTTTTCCAAATAATCTCCATTCTTGCCTTTATCATAAGTACATGAAGGCCTATTAAAATAGGTTTTTTGACACTTTTACCTGGTTTTGCATTTGTCAAGTACGAGTAGAGTATTTGTAAAACATTTTAAAAATAGACAAAAATAGCCAACAGACTCAAGAAAAGAACAATTCATGGCCCCAAATGACTGAGCATGAGTACTAATGCCATCTGTTGGTGGCTACAGAAATGGCATGATTTTAGTCTGGAGAGTGGCTTTTTCAGATCTATGAGTTTATATGTTAAAATTTGAAGGTAAAGAAACTGCTGTAGTATCTTCTTGACCTCCTGTATTCCTCTCTGTGTCAGTCAGCAGCCCAGTAGGAAGGTTAATTGAAGAGGATTCAGTGAAGAGACTGACTAAGGAGGTGTGGCGGGAGTAACAAGAACAAAAGATGTTGAAGCGCCCAGGGACTCACAACAAAGGGAAGCTATTAGCAGTCTTGGAACTGAAGGGACAATGCAAGGACTGGAGAGGCTGAAATCAGAGAGAAATAAAGAGCCGCCCAACAGAAGCTGTGGTCATAAGGCAGAGGAAAAACAGTTTCTCCAAGTGAGTAGGGCAACCTCTCTCTTATCCTACCGTTCATCCTCTGAAAGCCAGAGGGGTAAAGAAACTCAGGTAATGCAATTTGTGGATGTCAGGCCAGGGCAGGGCAGAGCATGGAGAATAGATCTGAAGGGTTAACTGGTGAATAACCAGCATATGCTCCCTTTACAAAATGAATCGCTCTCTCCTCTCTTTTCTATATGTTTCTGCGTATGTGTGTATATACACACATACACACATGTATATAATACATAATTTACATTTTATATAAATTTTAATAAATAAATATATTTTAATATTTCAAATAAATGTATAAAATAAACAAAATATATAAAACATAATAAAATAAATAATATAAAAATATAAATAAATATATAAAAGTAGTTTTAATAAGTATATTAAAAATATATACTTACATATGAAAAATCATTTTGTATTATGGATATTTATTTTACATTCTTGGCTCCCTATATTAATCCAATATTGGATTCTTAAATGTGTCATTCATGGTGATAAGCATTTGAATGCCCATTGTAGAAGAAATTCATAAATAAATATTTTTGAATAAATAACTGAATGAGTGAATATTCATTATCTATCCTTAAGACTTATAATCTTGCTGGAAGAAAAAAAGGCAAATGTACTCTATTTTATGTTACATTTTAATGCCTAGTAAATTCCATCTGGAATTCAATACATTAAATTTCAATCTTGAATGCAATAAACACAGCAATAAAGCAAACAAGATAATTTTTTCTGATTCCTGGCTATGAGTTTACGTGAGATACAAATTCAAATAACAGATTCTAAGAGAGCTTCCCCCACAGTTTAGCTTTTAAAAATAAAATTTGCAGTATATTTAAAAAATAAGACTAGTTTACTTATCTTTGTTTCAGCTTTAAAAGTCCACATAAAGTCTGTAAATGGAAGTGAAGAGTTGTACTTATCTCCAAAAGAAGCACTCAGGTCAACATTTAAAGCATCTGAATGTAGTCTAACAGTTGAACATTAATAATACACAGCCTGTTGAAGGCAAGCAGATAAAAAGTCCCCAGTATGATACAGGTTAATTAGTGAGTGCTGCTACTGCCAGGGTCTATACCTCATTCCCCTAAACACGCAGAGAAATTATGTTTACAATGACCAATATTTCTTTGTTCTGACCATTGTAACTGTTGATCACTGAACTGTGGAAGTTGTCTGATATGACATTTAAGACAAATGTACAAGTGTACTCACCACTGGCTGTCTAATTGCCACAGTTTGCTTAATGACAGGGATGCATCAATTTTTTAGTATTATTATCAACCTCTAAATCCTAAAGCAGATCATTCTTCAAATGTCATATTTTATGGTATACTCCCAACTGGGAGAAAGAGAGCATGATGGAGATTCTTAGTATTTTGTTGTTAAAAACAAAAGAAAATTTATAATCTACTGGACATTTTTGAGGTCATATATAACATGAAAAAAGGATTTCGATGGAACATGTACATTCGGGTTGGTTATTGTTGCTAAGTGCATTGTTCAGCAAATGTTCCACTATATTGAGTTTCAGGCATCAGTTGCATTATATTACGATGAGATTTGTGATTAAGGTAAGCTAACTCAAAATGACAAGCCAAGGGCTTTTAAAACTCACATTTCAATGAAATCTGGCAGCACAAAAACAGCTGCTCGAAGTCTACTCCTCTAATATTTCAAAGGAAGAATAGCAATGGATTTCTGATACCATACATGCCAACTGCAGAAATTCTAGAACAGCCTGAGAGACCCTGGGTGAAAGGTCACACTCTGCCTTCTACAGATGGCATGTTTAATTATTAAAGAGCAATTTTAATCATTTAATCATTTCAGGCCCTGAAATAAAACATCTTCTTGGGTATCTTGAAGCTCGTTGCAACATAAACTCTCCTGTCAAATTTCTATGGAGCTAGTGAGTAGCATATGTGATTTCATATCCTAACTTGATTTACGTTTTCGCATGAGTTGAATTTGTTTTGCATGCTCTAAAAGACACTTCTTGGAAAAAAATTGAAGGTCATGTCTTCAGCAGAGAATTTAAAATTAAATCTAAATCCTTGCTTCAGACATAAATCAGGCTGAAATTCCTCAGGAAAATGGCAGAATGGCCCCTTCTTTCAGCAGAATTGCTTGTAGTTCTGCTTGAAAATTTTGCATCTAGCCTCAAAAATATTTTCAGAAACAGCCTCTTTAGCTTTTGTCCATTACAAAACAAACAAACAAACAAACAAAAAAATAACATCAGCAAAGTGTCTGGTATGCAATGTTCAGTAAATGTTAGGCCCTTCTCTCATCCTCTCACCAAATGCATGCATGCACACATTCTCATGCGCACACTGAAATTCATGTTTATGTAATCTGGCAAGAACAAGTGGGATAAAATCAAGGATAGTTCAAACATTTTTTAAAAGAAAAATCAAATACAAGGCTTAGAATTAGTATGTTCTTTAGGTGAAGAAAATAATTCATAACTGAGTTAACAATAATAACCAATATTAAACAATTGATGTCAGCAAGATGGTAGAATAAAATGTTCAAGTGCTTGCCCCATACAGAAACATCAATTTAAACAACTATCCACACACAAAAACTCCTGCACAAGAGCTGAAGGCTAAAAGAGAAAACTATTTAAAAAGATAACAATATCTATAAAATTTCTTAAGAGATACAAATATAAAAAGATGTACATTGTGACATTAAAAACAAAAAATGGGGGGGTGGAGTAAAAGTGTAGAGTTTTTATATGCAATCAAAGTTAAATTGCTGTCTCTCTTCTCCACCATTTTCACAATGTGATACTCTGCCATCACTGAAGTCACCATTAAAGAAAGTTTTCACCTGATATGTTCCCTAGACTTTGGACTTCCTAGTCTCTGAAACTGGCAACAATGGAGCCAGAGCCAAAAGCCCCTGGGGTCCTGAGATGGGGAGCCAAGGGCCTTAGCCCTGCTTTCCCCTTTCCCCTTCCCCACCCATGACAACATCTTAGAATGTACTTATTAGCCACGTGTGTTTGTATCAGGTGTGTAACTTATCTGCTCATGTCCTTCACCAAATTTCTGCTTAGATTTTTAATTCATTTTTAAGAATTCTTTTTTCAGTAAGGGTTTTAATCTTTGTGTTAAATTTGTTCCCTATCAATTGATTTTAAAATTAATTTGTGATGTTTTCCTTCATTTCTATGTTGAGAAAATAATTTTCTATCTAAACATTAAATAATTAAAAAAACAAACACCCAAGAATCTATCTGAAAAAAGATAATAGCAAAAGTGTATAAAGATGCATGCATAAGGATATTGTTGCAGCAATGTTTATAATAGCAAAAAAGGAAATAGCCTAACTGTGCAACTACAGGGAAATAGTTAAATAAATTTTTATACTATGAAATTCCATGAACTACAGGGAAATGTTTAAATAAATTTCACACTATAAAAACAAACAAACAAAAACAAAGTTAAGTTATCAGCTTAAAATAGCCTGTTATAACTAGAAGATGTTTTATGCAGGCTGCATAATAATCACAAAACAAAAACCTATAGTAGATAAATAAAAGACAAAATAAGGAATCAAGGCATACCACTGGAGAAAATCACCTAATTACAAAGGAAGACAGCAAGAGAGAAATAAAAGGACAAAGGATCAACAAAAAAACAAGAAAACAACTTGCAAAATGGCAGTAGTGCATCCTTACCTATCAATAATTACCTTAAATGTAAATGGATTAAATTCTCCACCCAAAAGATATAGAATGACTGAGTAAATTTTTTAAAAGACACAACTATATGATTCCTACAAGAGATTCACTTCATTTTTAAGAACACATATAGATGGGAAGTAAAGGGATGAAAAAATATATTCTATGCAAACAAAAACCAAAAGAGAGCAAGGATAGCTATACTTACCTCAGATAAAATAGACTTCAAGACAAAAATAGTAAAACAAGACAAAGAAGGTCATAAGATGGTCATTCTATAGTGATAAAAGGGTCAATTCATCAAGAGAATGTAATAAGTATAAATATATATGCACCCAACATCAGAGCACCTAAATATATAAAGCAAATACTAATATATATGAAGAGAGAGATAGACTAAATACAACAGTAGTAGGGGACTTCAATACCCCACTTTCAGCAATGGCCACATCATCTAGACAGAAAATCAATAAGGAAAAATAAAACTCAAACTATACTCTAGACCAAATGGATCTGACGAACACATACAAAACATTCTATGCAACAGCACCAGAATACACATTCTTCTCAAGTGCATATAAAACATTCTCCAGGAAAGATCATATGTTACACCACAAAACAAATATTAACAAATTTAAGAAGATTAAAATCATATCATACATCTTTCCCAACCAAAATGGTATAAAACTGGAAATCAATAACAGGACAATTTTGGAAAATTCACAAATATGTGGAAATTAAACAAGCTCCTGTCTAACCAATTGGTCTAACAGGAATTAAAAGTTAAAATAAAAATATCTGAGACAAAAAAAAATGAACATATAACATACTAAAACTTACAGGATACAGCAAAAGCTTCTAATAGGGAAGATTACAGCAATAAAAGCCTACATCAAAAAAGGTCTTAAATGAACAACCTAATATTAAACATCAAGGAATTAAAGAAAAATAAACTAAGCCTAAACTTAGTAGAAAGAAGGAAATAATTAAGTTCAGAGCAGAAATAAAAGAAATTGAGACTAGAAAAACAATATTAAAAATCGGCAACACTAAGAGTTGGTTTTTGAAAAAGATAAACAAAATTGCCAAACCTTTATATTAAGAAAAAAAGAAAATATTCAAATAAGTAAAATCAGAAATGAAAGAGGTGACATTACAACAATACCACAGAAATACAAACGATCATAAGAGACTACTATGAACAATTATACACCAATGAATGGTTCTACCCTAGAAAAAATAAATAAATTTCTAAACCAATATAACCTAACAAGACTGAATCATGAAGAAATAGAAAATCTGAGTAGATCAATAATGAGTAAGGAGATTGAGTCAGAAATCAAAAATCTACCACCAAAAAAATAAAATAAAATAAAATACCCCAGGAAAGAATGGCTTCATTCTGAATTCTATCAAACATTTAAAGAACTAATAACAATCCTTCTCAAGCTCATCCAAAAAATTGAAGAAGAGGGACTACTTCCAAACTTAGTTTACAAGGCCAGCATTACCCTGAAACTAAAACCAGACAAGGACACTACAAAAACAAACAAGAAAAACCTTACAGGCCAATATCCCTGATGAACATAGGTGCAAAAAAAAAAAAAAAAAAAAAAAAAAAAACCTCAACAAAATACTAGCAAACTGAATTCAATAGCACATTAAAAGGATAATTCACCATTACCAAGTGAGATTTATCCCTGAGATGCAAGGATGGTCTAACATAGACAAATCTATTAATGTTATACACCAATCTTTTGGAATAGTTTGTAAAGAATCGATGTCAATTCCTCTTTGAATGTTTGGTAAAATTCTGCTGTGAATCCATCTGGTCCTGGGCTTTTCTTTGTTGGGAGCCTTCTGATAACAGCTTCAATCTCCTTTATTGTTATTGGTCTGTTCA